>NC_092095.1:42472085-42659585 GCF_045679555.1 Salvelinus alpinus | reverse complement strand
AATCCAATTTTGATAAACTCCCATATCTACTGGGAGAAATTCCACAGTGTGCCATCACAGCAGCAAGAATTGTGACCTGTTGCCACAAGAAAAGGGCAACCAGTGAAGAACAAACACCATTGTAAATACAACCCATATTTATGCTTATTTATTTTAACTTGTGTGCTTTAACCATTTGTACATTGTTACAACACTGTATATATATAATATAACATTTGTAATGTCTTTATTGTTTTGAAACTTCTGTATGTATAATGTTTACTGTTAATTTGTATTGTTTATTTCACTTTTGTATAATAACTACCTCACTTGCTTTGGCAATGTTAACACATGTTTCCCATGCCAATAAAGCCCCTTGAATTGAATTGAATTGAGAGAGAGAGAGAGAGCAGGTTACAGTCCAGACAGACATGTTAGACCAGCCACAGGCCAGGATCAGCCTAGAAAACCTACAGACCAATGCTGCTGTTGGCTACAGACAGCATGTGTGTGTTTCTGTCTGTCTGTTTGTCTGTCTGTGTCTGTATGTGATACCGCTGGTGGCTACACACTGTACACGGCAGACCAGACCAGTCCAGCCGACCCACAGCTGTTCCATCAGTATATCTGTCAGGACAACTGGCACTGGATGCTGTAAAAAGTTCTGCCGGCAACACTCCTGAGGGAGAGAGATCCAGTATGTCTCCTGTATAGTGAAACAATCCATATGGTTTAGTAGAGGTGAATGCAGCGTGACCAAGGACCACAACTGAGAAAGGAGAGGAGGAAGGAGGCCGGAGAGAGAGGATGGAGGTAAAGAAAGGAAGGGGTGCAGACAGGGTCATAAGCTACGGGTCAAAGGCCTATTGAAACCATCAGTCTTAATGAATCAGTCCACTGGCTTCCAGTTGAAGCTCGCATCCGCTACAAGACCATGGTGCTTGCCTACGGAGCTGTGAGGGGAACGGCACCTCCGTACCTTCAGGCTCTGATCAGGCCCTACACCCAAACAAGGGCACTGCGTTCATCCACCTCTGGCCTGCTCGCCTCCCTACCTCTGAGGAAGTACAGTTCCCACTCAGCCCAGTCAAAACTGTTCGCTGCTCTGGCACCCCAATGGTGGAACAAACTCCCTCACGACGCCAGGTCAGCGGAGTCAATCACCACCTTCCTGGAGACACCTGAAACCCCACCTCTTTAAGGAATACCTAGGATAGGATAAAGTAATCCTTCTAACCCCCCCCCCCTTAAAAGAGTTAGATGCACTATTGTAAAGTGGTTGTTCCACTGGATATCATAAGGTGAATGCACCAATTTGTAAGTCGCTCTGGATAAGAGCGTCTGCTAAATGACTTAAATGTAAATGTAAATGAAACCATCAGTCACAACATACAGGCCTTGAGCCCTCCACTCAGCACAATACAGGCAGACAAAGACAAAGGAGTCCACTCTAATTTTTACGACATATAAAATGATGTGGATAACACAAACCCAGAGGCTGTAAATCATCAGGTACCTATTTTTCTGCTGGCCCTGCTAAACCTGTTTAGCTCTCGGTGGTAAGAGCTAAGGCCTAGCTAGCTGAGAGGAGAGGAGAGCCGACAGACGTATTGTAAAGTCATTGAGGAATGTGACGATTTTACACTGCTAGCTTGAGTCCCATTGGTTATAATAAAATATAAGTGTACCAAAACATTCAAAGGCCATTTTCTCAAAAGTGAGGTTACAAGTGTATTAACTTTCGAAGCAGAATTACTTTCCCATTGTTCCTCAACTGTAGCGTATGATATACCATTTTCTATCTCTTACTTTTATCCAATGTAAAAAACACACTTGTTGCTACATAAGACCAAATCGAGATGGTCAGTCACATATCATTGTATTGAAATGATGCAGAAAAATATAGCTGATGCTGTTGGAATTATAGGAAACAGGGCAAATATAATAAGTGGAACATGACTTGCGATGCTCAAAGCAAAAAGACTTAGACAAAGAAAAGTGGTGTTTGAAAATACAGTATATTTTCACCAGAAATGAGTGGGTCAAATATTAATAGTTTTGATGTGTTGTTAGTGTGTTAGCCTTTAGAATAAACTTCCTGCCAAGATGAAATATTCTATAGCCAGAGAGGTCTAAAGATAATTAACATCTTGTGATTATCAGATGAAAATATACAGAGGCGTATCTAGCCATAAAATACATATGCATTTTAAATAGGCCATTGACAAAGAGAACGAGGAATTAGTATCTACAAATTAGACTATACACAGTCCGTTCTATCATGACACAAGACGAGACCGAGATGCAGACATAGGAGGCAGATGGTAGGAGTCTTACAATGTTTATTAATCCAAAAGGGGTAGGCAAGAGAATGGTCATGGACAGGCAAAATGTCAAAACCAGATCAGAATCCAGGAGGTACCGAGTGGCAGACAGGCTCGTGGTCAAGGCAGGCGGAATGGTCAGGCAGACGGGTACAAAGTCCAGAAACAGGCAAGGGTCAAAACCAGGAGGACTAGAAAAAGGAGAAATGCAAAAAGCAGGAGAACAGGAAAACCGCCGGTTGACATGGGAACTGGCACAGAGAGAGAGGAAACACAGGGATAAATACACTGGGGAAAATAAGCGACACCTGGAGGGGGTGGAGACAATCACAGGGACAGGTGAAACAGATCAGGGCGTGACACCATTCATCTTAAAACATGATGATATATTCCTAAGAAAGCAATAAAATGCTGTGCATCAAAATCCTAACATTTCTCTGTCACTGCCAACAATGCACTGACTCCATCTACTCAAACCTATGACATTCAACCGAAAAGACTGTATTCAGACACCAACTTAAAGGTACAATAACAGCTTTATTATTTCCGTCTCTGTTTCCCCCCCGCAGTGTCATAGAAGCGATGCTGGGTTTGCAGTAAGATTATGGCGGCGGTGACAACCAAAGTGCTGTTAAATAAGATTAGCAGCCAACGCTCTGAGACGCACTAATCATGTCGAGGGCTGCTGTGTCACATCCTGAGCACCCCATCTTCCCTTCTTCCTTCCATCTCATTTGGAATATCAGTTTTTTTTTCAAAGTGCGGAAGGCTTGTTACCGGCCATTTTGATCTAGTTAACAGGCCTAGCTGTTCCATTTGAAGCTGCAGGGAGGATGAACCCCAAAATAAGCTTTTTACATTCAGTTTTGGTTCACCTCAGACGACCCTCGAAAGTGAATCATGACAAAGGATAAGTGCTCAAAGCTGTGTTCTTCATTCTTTTCAATAAAGAATAGCGGTTAGCTTACTAAAAGTCGTGGCTTAAGGATTCATTATGGGGATATGGAATAGTATCCTTGAAGCTGAATTACATTTTGGGCAGGGTGGTACAACTAGTGTTGTGTTCAGTAAGACACACTGTACCAAAATGGACAACAACAACTAGTATTATTTTGGGATAAATTCAGGTAGTACCTCCCTGTTTCAAAATATTGTGTCCCCACTGGACATGATCCAGATCATGAGGTTGGGAGAGTTTACTATACTGTACAAGGCTATTGGTCCCCGTGGTTGTGTTAGGGTAAAGGTTAAGGGTTATGTTTTGGGTTACTGTACCTTGTGATCAAGGGTGCTGGTCCCAGTGTTTTGGCTCTTTTGGTGGTTGTGCTTGCGGAACACTGCCGTGGTAGACCATAGCGTGGGGTTCATACGGGAAGGTTCTTCAGGTGCTGTCTGTAGGTCACCCATGGGAAGGCCTGCCAGAGAGGGAACACTATTGCACCGGACATGGAGTGGCATGTCTAGAGAGAGAGAGAGGGGGGAGGAAGAGAGAAAGAGACAGAGACAGAGACAGAGACAGGTTAGCATATCACGTATTGTACAGCAGACCTGAAAACACATTACTGCTGTTTCTACTTGATACATATCGACGTACTCCTTCCTTGACTGCAAGTTTCTACAGCATAGGGCCGATGCGCTGTCTTATTTTATACCAGAATACCAGCCAACAACATCCCACGCAGTACCCGTAGGGCAAGCTATTGTGTGACTGTAAAAGACATGGGAAATGGTTGTGTATTTCTGTCAAGCTGCAGTGCCTGGTCCTCTGAACCCCAATGAAACATTACACTGAACTGTGGGCCGTTTAGCTTGGCTGTGGCCAGTGGCTCTTCAGATAGTACAGAACTGTTCCCTGCTTGTCCCTGAGCTGTAATGGAATTGAACTACAGGGCATGTACTCTACTGTATCTACGAGCCAAGGCCGATCTGAGCCAGCCATAGGAGACTGTGTGCTGGGCCGGAGATCTCTCCAAATAATTCTGCTCTTTAGTTTATAATGAAGAGAGGAGATAGAACAGTACATGTTCTCTTCACTGATAATGGCCCTTGTCTCTTTGTAACCTCTCCCTCATTCCCTCTGACATCTCTCACCCCACTGCATGGAGCCTATCCAGCAGACACTCATCATAGGACACAACAAGTGGTAGATGAGCAGGCATAGTGTTAAGTAGGCATAGTGTTGCATACTGCAATATCACTCTTTATTACTTTCCCTTGCATTAGAGGGATTCTTGCCAGGTAATGCCTACCACACCTGGTATCCTTGGCTCTCATTTTTAAATAGTTTTGGGGTGAAGTGCTTTAGTCCTCCAAAGGCCATATGGATTTGTTTGCGGCTTGATACGAGTCCTGCTTGCAACATCCATAATTATGTAAATACCACGGCAACCACCTGTCATCTTTCAACAGATACTCAGGCAGCATATGCCCACGTTCTGCCTCCCATCTGATAGCTACAGTTAGTGTGTGTGTGTGTGTGTGTGTGTGTGTGTGTGTGTGTGTGTGTGTGTGTGTGTGTGTGTGTGTGTGTGTGTGTGTGTGTGTGTGTGTGTGTGTGTGTGTGTGTGTGTGTGTGTGTGTGCTTCCCTGTATGTGTGTATGCGTGTGAGTCCGTGTGTCTCTGTGTATCTGTTTGTCTGTGTGTCTGTGCATGTGTGCCTGTATGCGTGTGTGTGTGTGTGTGTGTGTGTGTGTGTGTGTGTGTGTGTGTGTGTGTGTGTGTGTGTGTGTGTGTGTGTGTGTGTGTGTGTGTGTGTGTGTGTGTGTGTGTGTGTGTGTGTGTGTGTGTGTGTGTGTGTGTGTGTGTGTGTGTGTGTGTGTGTGTGTGTGTGTTAGGACGACTAGGAGGCAGCAGCGGAGGAAGGAAATGGGCCTCAGCACTGTTATTCTTAAATTATGGCCCAAGGAATTCAATAATGATTTGTAAAACTCTTCCCTCCCTGTCAGTGGTCAGTTCATGTCCAGTTCAGGGTTCTAATGACGAGCCACCTAGAAGGAATTGTAATTGTATAACCCCTCCCCATTCCCCCCCGTTCCACGTCCGTCCAGGATTATATTAGATGATTATTACCACCAGGCCCTGACGAGGCTGGATATGACACAAAGAGGAAGAGAGAGAGGGAGCGAAAAAGAGAAGGGAGAGAGAGAGAGAGAGAGAGAGAGAGAGGAGGATGATGAAATGACGTCTGCACACATTGCCTTGGCCTCAATAAATGACATTACAAATTGCTGCGGCCATATTAGCGAGTTATGACATAGATATTATACAAGCACATCAATAATAGACCTTGGATGTGTAGTGAGGGATATTGTTCCACACCCAGACCTAAAAAGTCCTGTTTTTGCATCCCAAATGGCACCTTATTCCCTATATAGTGCACTACTTTTGACCATGATTAATAGGGCTCTGGTCAAAAGTAGTGCACTATATGGGGTTCATGGTGCCATTAGGAACGCACACCTAATAAACACTGTAATGATAATCAGAGATGATAGTTAGGGCAGGGCGATGCTGGGCCCATCAACCTCCCCTGAATGAGTTGTATGGATTTCTTTGCTGTCTTTTTTCTCTCCTCTCATCCTAGAGCGGGCTAGGAAGTGTAGGGCTCTGGAACCATAGCATCGATTATGGGATAGGGGGAGAGATGGATGTGAGAGATGGAGGCTGGGAAATGTTCAAATATTAACCAGATGTGAAGGATCACTGTGGATAGGGGGGGTTGAACAGGTGACATTCTAACTGAGGTGCTCACTCATTTTCATCTCTGTCTCCCTTTGGCATGTTCACTAAACCCTTCTGAGCAGATCTAAGACCAGATTTTTTCCACTACTGTAACTTGTTGCTTTACAGTGTTTATATGAAGCCTTTTGACATGGATTAATATCTGAGGCATTCCTTTAATGGTCATTTTCATTCCCAACAACAACAAAAAACTTGCTTCCCGCCAGGGAATTCTCCAACTTTCCCAGAAACAATGACAACATCCATCTTAATGTCAACTCATCACGGCTTCCAGCTGAACCACTGACTAGGGGTCTGGGACAGTGTTACATCAGTCAAACCAATCACTCCAAAACCTCTGACATCATCACTCCCAGACTGACAATACAAGAGCTTTACTAGCCGTTCTGGAAATGAGATATGATGATTTGAGCTTGTTATGAGAAATTTAGAGAGATGGTTGCTGGCAAACTGATGTGAAGACAGATTAGACACATAAAACCATTGCAGTCAGTAATATCATCGTTTCAGAAACGTTAACATATTTCCCTCACACACACCCATATTGTCATACTCTATCTAGAGACCAGTGGAGGATTGTGGGTAATGTTAAGGATGTGTGAGGCCGGGGCATCGTGTGTGTTTGGGAGGCATATTATCACAGGTCTCTCCTCGCTGCCCTTCACTAACATGATACGATATGTTAATAAAATAACGTCTGATTGGATTAGCTCTGTGCACCAGGAAGTGAGATGGTCCCACTTGAAAAAACCATGATGACCACTTAAGACAAACCAGCCATCGAGCTTTGCCTCACTGGGGGCTGCCGAGGTCACGCACGCATGCACACACCCCCACTGCTGCAGTGGGGACTGATGGCCCCTAATAAAATGAAGGTGTAATCTGTCTTTACAGTGAAGGGATTAGGAGCGGGCTAGCGCAGACAGGACTCTGTAGACCAGCATGCATCACCACAGAGAGGTCACTTCTCATGGGGATAACCACCTGTCTGTCTGGACGGAAATACTAATATTAATATTTTCTTGATTAATCTTGTCCCTGTAGCTAGCGGGGGTGAAAGTGCAGTTAAACATAAATAAATCTACTTGTAATGATGTACAGTGTTGCTAACACAAATAAAGCCTTACACAAGTAAAGCTGTAGGTTTATCGAGATAGATGTACTGTGTCCTTTTTATTGTCAATTAAAATGCCCAGTGGTCATCAAGGTGACTAGAGGACTCTATCCTCTCCTGTCTCTCTATAAACCTTGTGTCTGCTACCTCTCTCAACCTGCTCTAATAACACAGCATGGCACAATACACTTTAACTTGTGGAGCCAGAGCAGGGCTCTTTAATGTATTACTTGGAAGTTTCCAATATTTAAATGGCAGGGAGGTAGAGTACAAGTGTGTCCTTAGTGTCCTTCCACTGAAGATACCTGCCAGAGTTAAGAGTGGCCCTGACTGGCTGCCAATGCAGCGTAATGGAGATAGGTGGGGGCTAATGCATGGGAATACTGATAAGGTTATGGAGAGGACACCGGACAGGGAGGATGGGATGACAGGATGGCTGACAGGCAGGTGAGAGGAGCCATTTTCTTTTGGCAAACTGCCCTCTCTCTCTCGCGTTCTCGCTCTCGGTCTCTTTCTCTCTCTCTCTCTATCTCCGTCTCTCTCTCTAGCTGCTCTGCTGTTCATTATTGACTGTGGAATTCTAAAGCGAAGCAGTGTGACTGTGTATGCTCCTACGTTTAACAAAAAAAAAAACTGTTTTTGCAAAGAGATAGATTTGAGCAGTTTGAATTATTTTAAGGAATTAATCAAATATGTCAGACAGGCGGCATGCTTTTTAAAATGCCCCAGTCTCCTCTGCCACATAGTCTATATTGATGTCGCTAGTGAGAGGAAAGGGGACCTCTGCAGAATATATCAGTGTGACCTGAATTTACATATGCCACTGGGGTACAAAGGGGCCAACTCAGGAGACTGAGATAAACGTCCAAGCTGCTTCCCAAATCGCACCCTATTCCCTATGTAGTACAATACTTTTGACCAGGGCTACATAGGGAATAGGATGCCATTTGGGATGCAGCCCCAGAGAGGTGGAAACCAACCCAGAGTACATTTACATTTTAGACATTTAGCAGATACTCTTTTCCAGAATGACTTACAGTTGATGCATTCATCTTAAGATAGCTAGGTCAGACAACCACATATCTCAGTCAGAGTAAGTACATTGTGCGGGTGTTCGATCACGAAAGGCAAGGGTGTAATTGTTTTGTGCTGTGGGATTATTTGAGATACTCGTTGAAGAGGTAGCGTTTCAGGACGTTTTTGGAGTGGTTATAGCTTTTGAGCATAGCCTGAAGGTAGGGAGGGGCAGCAATATGGACAAGTTTGAGTCACTCAATACCAGTAAACTGGAGCACTCAAAATAAATTCCATCCAACGAAGCAAGCCAGACTATTTACTCAGAGAAAGAGCTCGACTCAACAAACACAGACAACCAGACGCAACAATAACAAAACAACAAACAAATTGTGACTGTCCTCTTTCCCGCTCTGATACTGTATCTCTGTTGCGCCCAAGACACAGGAAGAAAATGGCGAGGAGGGAACTTAGATCCCCCTTCCCAAATGAAACGTGACACATCTGGGTCGCCGTTTTAGACCCTGGAGAAAAATGTGTGTGTGTGTGTGTGTGTGTGTGTATGTGGTTGTGCACATGATAACACCCACTGCCTCGAGCATCCCATCCAGACCAGACCTAGCCAGACTTGTAGACAGGAATGTCACTCCTCGCTCCTCCGAGAGTTGCTAATCAACAAAGCAAACAGATCTGCAGGGCTGAAATGTGCCCAGGCACCTTCAATGTAAATATACCATACTGCTATTTCTCCATTAGGAGTAGTCTGGAGATATAGGCCTAGAGAAATAGCAGTAATAAATCTCAGTCAGTGTGCCATGCAGTGCGGTGTCATTCAGGATTATAAATACCATTACATCTCTCTGAGACCGGAACTAAGAGGTCAGGTGTCAGTAATGACACAACCCAACAGAACACCAACCCAATATAAAATGCCCCAGTCCCAGTTCCAGTTGAACTGTGTGTTAAATCAAGTGATCGCTAACACACAGTCAAATCAAGTTGAAGTGTCTGTTAGCAAGCAAGCTAGCATGAAGGGTTCTCTATACGGTCATCCATGTAGCAGTGTCAGACTCCGGACAAAGACAGTAATTTCTATGCACCAAATGCCTTCAGACTTATTTGTTATTGCACCACTGCTGCAGCTAATAGAGCCAGACAGCACACACAAATATCACATCACAGGCATGGCCAATATCTCTTTTACCATAGAGCTGTCTAGCTCTCAAATAAACACTTAAGAGGCTCTCCTTTCCAAAAGGACAACAGAATAGCAAATTCCTAACTAATATCTCTCTGCTTTGTGATTAACCATATACTGTATTTACTTGGAGGAAGTCAAATCATCAACAAAATGTGCATGTAATCTTGATTAGATTAAAGGGCTCCTGCAGTTGAGATTATATATATTCCCTATTATTTAGTGCACTCATTTTGATGAGTGGGGCTATAGGGCTCGAATCAAAAGTAGTGCACGATTGAATAGGGTGTCATTTGGAATACAACCTAGTCTTTCTGAAAGGCCTCCGATGATAGGGGGTCTTTTTCGAAGGCTTAATAAATTGGCTATTGAACTGTCTGCTCCACTTCTGATTAAAGCTATCTGCATGGAGCCACATGGACCGTGGCTAGCCCAGGCTGTGTTAATACGTTATCTTACAGCACCTCGCAAACACGCACCGGTACACACTAACACACACACAGTATCCAGATTAAATGGAGGTTAGAGGAAGAAGGGGAGATGGAGGGATGTTAGGGCTGTGCAGTATATTGTATTTTACCATATACCAATATTGATGCTTCGGGTTTTTACTTTACCTTCTATGACGGTTTTTCAATGTTTGGTTTGTTAAATGTGATACGCCACTCCGTTTGAATTTTTTACTCCGCTACTTGAGTCGCTACTTGAGCACGCCCCCATTCTCATCGACGGGGCTGTAGTGGAGCAGGTTGAGAGCTTCAAGTTCCTTTGTGTCCACATCAACAACAAACTAGAATGGTCCAAACAACACCAAGACAGTCATGAAGATGGCACGACAAACCCTATTCCCCCCCAGGAAACTAAAAAGATTTGGCATGGGTCCTGAGATCCTCAAAAGGTTCTACAGCTGCAACATCGAGAGCATCCTGACTGGTTGCATCACTGCCTGGTACGGCAATTGCTCGGCCTCCGACTGCAAGGCAGTACAGAGGGTAGTGCGTACGGCCCAGTACATCACTGGGGCTAAGCTGCCTGCCATCCAGGACCTCTACACCAGGCGGTGTCAGAGGAAGGCCCTAAAAATTGTCAAAGACCCCAGTCACCCCAGTCATAGACTGTTCTCTCTACTACCGCATGGCAAGCGGTACCGGGGTGCCAAGTCGAGGACAAAAAGGCTTCTCAACAGTTTTTACCGCCAAACCATAAGACTCCTCAACAGGTAATCAAACAGCTACCCGAACTATTTGCATTGTGTGCACCCCCCAACAACCCCTCTTTTTACACTGCTGCTACTCTCTGTTTATCATATATGCAAAGTCACTTTAACTATACATTCATGTACATACTACCTCAATTGGGCCGACCGACCAGTGCTCCCGCACATTGGCTAACCGGGCTATCTGCATTGTGTCCCACCCATCAACCCCCTCTTTTACGCTACTGCTACTCTCTGTTCATCATATATGCATAGTCACTTTAACCATATCTACATGTACATACTACCTCAATCAGCCTGACTAACCGGTGTCTGTATGTAGCCTTGCTACTTTTATAGCCTCGCTACTGTACATAGCCTGTCTTTTTACTGTTGTTTTATTTCTTTACCTACCTATTGTTCACCTAATACCTTTTTTGCACTATTGGTTAGAGCCTGTAAGTAAGCACTTCACTGTAAGGTCTACCTACCTGTATTCGGCGCACGTGACAAATACACTTTGATTTGATTTGTCTCCCTCTCTCACCACACCCCGCCCGCTGTCACTCAAGAAGTGCAGTTGTTGTTGGTAGACCACAAGATCATTTGCTGACCGTTCACTCCTCAGTCTGCATGGTCAATGCAGCAGATCAACAATATGTTGATGACAAAGATGCTGCCTTCCACTTTGCTTCTTAGCAAGTTGTGGCAAAAATAAATTGTGTTTGCCGCTTATACTAATTAGCTGGATAGCTAGCTTGATAATACATGTACTGAGTTAGAGCAAACATACAGTTGAAGTCGGAAGTTTACATACACCTTAGCCAAATACATTTAAACTCAGTTTCACAATTCCTGACATTTAATCCTAGTAAAAAATACCTGTCTCAGGTCAGTTAGGATCACCACTTTATTTTAAGAATGTGAAATGTCAGAATAATAGTAGAGAGAATGATTTATTTCAGGTTCTATTTCTTTCATCACATTCCCTGTGGGTCAGAAGTTTACATTCACTCAATTAGTATTTGGTAGCATTGCCTTTAAATTGTTTAACTTGTGTCAAACGTTGCGGGTAGCCTTCCACAAGCTTCCCACAATAAGTTGAATGAATTTTGGCCCATTCCTCCTAACAGAGCTGGTGTAACTGACTCAGGTTTGTAGACCACCTTGCTCGCACACGATTTTTCAGTTCTGCCCACAAATTGTCTATAGGATTGAGGTCAGGGCTTTGTGATGGCCACTCCAATACCTGGACTTTGTTGTCCTTAAGCCATTTTGCCACAACTTTGGAAGTGTGATTGGGGTCACTGTCTATTTGGAAGACCCATTTGCGACCAAGCTTTAACTTCCTGACTGATGTCTTGAGATGTTGCTTCAATATATCAACATAATTTTCCTACCTCATGATGCCATCTATTTTGTGAAGTGCATCAGTTCCTCCTGCAGCAAAGCACCCCCACAACATGATGCTGCCACCCCGTGCTTCACGGTTGGGATGGTGTTCCTCGGCTTGCAAGCCTCCCCCTTTCGCCTCCAAACATAACAATGGTCATTATGGCCAAACAGTTTTATTTTTGTTTCATCAGACCAGAGGACATTTCTCCAACAAGTACGATCTTTGTCCCCATGTGCATTTGCAAACCGTAGTATGGCTTTTTTATGGCGGTTTTGGAGCAGTGGCTTCTTCCTTGCTGAGCAGCCTTTCATGTCGATATAGGACACGTTTTACTGTGGATATAGATACTTTTGTACCTGTTTCCTCCAGCATCTTCACAAGGTCCTTTACTGTTGTTCTGGGATTGATTTGCACTTTTCGCACCAAAGTACGTTCATCTCTAGGAGACAGAACACGTCTCCTTCCTGAGGGGTATAATGGCTGCGTGGTCCCATGGTGTTTATACTTGCGTACTATTGTTTGAACAGATGAACGTGGTACCTTCAGGCATTTGGAAATTGCAACCAAGTATGAACCAGACTTGTGGAGGTCTACAAATGTTCTCCTGAGGTCTTGGCTGATTTCTTTAGATTTTCCCATGATGTCTAGAAAAGAGGCACTGAGTTTGAAGGTAGTCCTTGAAATACATCCACAGGTACACTTCAAATCGACTCAAATTATGTCAATTAGCCTATCAGAAGCATCTAAAGCCATGGCATCATTTTCTGGAATATTCCAAGCTGTTTAAAGGCAGAGTCAACTTAGTGTATTTAAACTTCTTACCCACTGGAATTGTGATACAGTGAATTATAAGTGAAATTATCTGTCTGTAAACAATTGTTGGAAAAATGACTTGTGTCATGCACAAAGTAGATGTCCTAACCGACTTGCCAAAACTATAGTTTGTTGACAAGAAATTTGTGGAGTGGTTGAAAAACGAGTTTTAATGACTCCAACCTAAGTGTATGTAAACTTCCGACTTCAGCTGTAGCTAGCTAATACAGCCTGATACCAGTGCTGGTGTAGGCCTAAATCAGTATGTTGTTTGTGCAATATCTTATAAATAATATCAATGTATCTTAGAAATCAGAGAGTAATAGGCAAATAATGAATATGATTTCCACATGAAGTAAGAGAAAACATAATGTAGCCAAACATTATAGGGTCTCACTCCCCTGTGAAACACTGACCAACACTTTGTTTCCTACCCTGTCACAATAACACCTCCATAGAGATCCTATTAGTATTCTAATTCCTAATTCTATGAACGCCTCCTTGGCCTTTTCATTTGTTGTCCTGTCAAACAACACTGTACAAAAAGTGCCCACTATTACATTTATTTATATATTTTATTTATTTAACCTTTATTTAACTAGGCAAGTCAGTTAAGAACAAATTCTTATTTACAATGACGTTCTACCAAAAGGCAAAAGACCTCCTGCGGGGACGGAGGCTGGGATTAAAAAATAATAAAATAAATAAATAACATATAATTATAGGACTAAACACACATCATGACAAGAGAGACAACACAACACTACATAAAGAGAGACCTAAAACAACAACATAGCAAGGCAGCAACACATGACAACACAGCATGGTAGCAACACAACAACATTCTAACTATAAAATTAGAATAATCATTCTATTTCCATGACATCAACAGTTCACTCAAATGTGTTGATCTAAATCGCAAGTCAAATCGCAATTTCATTTTACTAGGCAAGTCAGTTAAGAACAAAATCTTATTTTCAATGACGGCCTAAGAACAGTGGGTTAACTGCCTTGTTCAGGGGCAGAACGACAGATTTTTACCTTGTCAGCTCGGGGATTCGATCTTGCAACCTTTCGGCTACAAATCCAACAGTCTAACCATAAGGCTACCTGCCACCCCGCGTAATTGCAATATCTGGTTAAAAATAAGGCCTGATTTTTTGCCCAGTGTCACGACTTCTGCCGATGTCAGCCCCTCTCCTTGTTCGGGCGGCAATCGACGTCACCGGCTTTCTAGCCATCGCCGCTCCATTTTTCGTGTATCCATTTGTCTTGTCTTGTTTCCATACACACCTGGTTTTCATTTCCCCAATTAAGCTACTTGTATTTAACCCTCTGTTTCCCATCATGTTTTGTGTGTAATTGTTTTCATGTTAGGTGGTGTTAGTTTACGCGCTCTACTTTTATGTTCCGTTTTTTGAGCGCGTTTGATTCATGTAGTGCTCTCGTTTTTTGGAACTATAATAAAAGTGTGCCTGTTCATTATAATCGCTCTCTTGCACTTGACTTCGCCTCCAATACACCATCCTGACACCCAGACTGTGCAGCCCAAAGTGACAGTGTGGAAATGATCTCAAATTTGATCAACTTTTGGTTTAAGTTTGATTGAACAGTATAAAACAATTAAAATGGAGAAAGTCACATTAAAATCAATAAAACTGAATGTGTTGCTACCGTAGGGTCATGCACAACTCATAAAGCACATTTAAGACTTTTATTATTCAAAAACATCAAATACCATCCAAAATGTGAAAAATATTTGTATATAATATTTTGGCCATATCGTCCAGTCATAAGGGATAGAAGAGGACAAAATAGATCATAAAATACTTAAATGCTTTATTGCAAAACAGCGGCAAAGAAGAGAAGAGAGGAAGAGGGGAATAAAGCCAAAGCCAACCCGCTGGACACAGACATCAATTCAATGTCTCTTCCACGTTGGTTCCCCAGAATTTCATTGAAATGACGTGGAAACAACGTTGATTCAACCAGTGTGTGCCCAGTGGGGAGGAACAACTAGGGTTAGCAGTATAAGGGATATGCTGTGGCTTGAGGAATGTATAAAGGACGAGGGAAGAAATACACATTGAATCAAAAGAACCAGATATTAATATGATACCTGGACATGGATATATCACCTCGATCAGCCACGCCGTGCGTAAGAAGAACTTGATTTTTATTTGACACATCAAGGTCAATAGATGTATTGTCCAATGTTGGAGATGTCCCACCTGGAAATGCAGACATGTATCCGGTACCATGAGGGGAACATTTAATTTGGGACTATGGGTCATCAACAACCATGCAGAGATAGCCTGTTCCCAAATCTGTTTGAGCTGTATAGACAACTCCTATGTTTATACACCACAAACAGATCTGGGAAAAGGTTTTGACAGACTGTGCAGTGAGTCACTGGGTCAGTTGTGTGATAAGCCTGTTTGGTAGTCCTTCGGTTCCCACGTCCCTCTGCCAAACAATTAAAGAACTGACTGCAATTTGACTCAATTTATTCAGTTATGACTCAGTTGTTTGTTTGCCTGCAGAAAATCTAATCTGAATGTGAACAAATATGTGCAAGCATTAGCCACAATTACATACAGTTTAAAGCTGCATGAGCCTAAGTGTATGCATTCCATAAATCACTTCAAAGCCAAGAGGAGTGATGTGTGGTTTCTAAACAAATTAGTGTTTCCCAGCTCCAAAATCCAGTCCTTGAGTTTCTCCCACAGCATATGTTGTAGCCCTGGACAAAATCACCTGATTCTACTCATCCAGGGCTTGATAATTAGTTGACAAATTGAAACAGGTGAGTTTGTCCGGGGCTACAACAAAAAGGTGTGCTTTTGGGGGTACTCGAGGACTGTAGTTGGGAAACACTGGTCTAAATGACTAACACATGGAGCTCTGTTCATTACACTTTGTCAAGTCCAGATGTCCAGATTGCTTGCAGTACCCATGTCCGAAGGCTTACTGAAGGGACTTGAAAAACAACAACACCCACAGATTACCCACAACTGTTTTCTCAAGATCAAATGTGTGATTCCTTGCCAAAGTAAGCAACTCTATAACCGGCGTGTTAGTCCAGTTTTCCACACAGCTCTATGGGGATGATTGTGTCTCTCCAGATGTATAGAGTTGATGATAACCAGGACTCAGCTCTCCTGCAGAGTGGATGGAGCAGCCAAGAACATGTAGCCCATCAGAAGTTGGAAAGCCAAGTCAAAATAACAACTCCCTCTAACTTAGTAAGTACCAAGCCAAGATAATTCACTCTAACTTAGTCAGTACCAAGTCAAGATATAACTAAACTCAAGCTAACTTAGTGAGTACAAAGCCAAGATATCAAATCTCTACGTTCAACTTTTAAGCTACGTAATCATGTTCAAATGTACTCTCAAATAGCTTTGCCTCCTCGTCTGTCCCTCAAATATATGTCTCCATCAAACTTTTCTAGCTTTTTTTCTGTGATTTGTCTTTATATCAATCTCTCCATTTCCCTATTTTCTCTCGACCTACCCCCTCTACCCCTCTTTCTAGCATGCATAGGTGAATATGCGGTGGCTTTGATGCCCACTGCAAAAACAAAATGTGCAGGTACTTCATTCTTCCTGGAACTTGATGAGGGAGGAAAAGGGGGAGATGAATAGGGGGAGAAAGGGCGGATAATGAGAGTGAAGAGGGTGTCATGAGACAAAGAGCCCAGAGACACAAAGCTAATAAATCCCTCCCCTCAGAACAGCCTATTGAGGAGTCCCATTGCCCTTGGGCTGGCGGTGGCCTTTCCACGCCCCGGATGTAAATGAACCCTACAGAGATCACGGTGTCATTGAAGGGGGAGATGAAGGGCAGGAGGCCCTGACGTGTGTAGTGGGGAGCGCCTCATTGGTGCTGAGTGCCCCATCACCTGAGCACCGCTCCCCTCTGACAAATTAGTGCAATTTACACAACCGCAGCAGCCTGTTTCACAGAGAGAGAGCCAGCGAGAGAGAGAGGTCCCCTGTCTGAAGATGAAGCACACACCATGCAAATCGCACCCATTTTTAATAATGTCTGAGAGAACTTAAGGACTAATAAGTAATTTTTATGGGGTTTTCAGCCAGCTATATTGGCTTAGGATGAGAGCGACAAACAAGCAGAAGGGATTGTATGTGTGTGTGCTTGTGCGTGCATGCGTGTGTGCATGTGTGTGTGCATCTGCTGTGAGAGAGTGGGGCCAGTTGTGAGCAGGAAGCAAATTTCCTACAGGGCCCACTAGAACACAGCCAGATGGGAAATAAGATGGAGGTTGGAACAATCTAATCACTACTCATTGTGGTTCTAATGAAAGGTTTAAGAACTGTAATCCCTAGTTAAGATGCTCTGCCCAGACCGATGGAGAGGGAAACGAACAAAGGACAAACTTTAGAAGAACTACCACTAATGAAGTGCAATCGAAAGTGTAGTACATTGTGTTATTGAGTCTGTGATCTCAGTAACTCTGTGTGTGTGTGTGTGTGTGTGTGTGTGTGTGTGTGTGTGTGTGTGTGTGTGTGTGTGTGTGTGTGTGTGTGTGTGTGTGTGTGTGTGTGTGTGTGTGTGACAAAACAATTTTATCGACTCTTCGTTTACATCCACAAAGCACTGCAACATGAAATGTTCTGTGCTTTGTCTGCACTCTTTGAATTAAGGGGGTTGAAAAACATCAACCCTACTCATTCAGAGGACTTGGTGACATTGCTAATATGTAAGGGTAGACAGTGCCTGGGAAGCCTTTAAATGTAGATTATTTGATGTGGTGAATGTGATGGCTCCCATTTGACAGGTCAGAGTAAAGCAGAGATCTAGCCCTTGGTTTAATCATGAGATCCTAGAATCTATCCAAGCAAGGAATAAGGCCTTTAACACCAGAACCGCCTGGCCTTTCTGTCTATAAGTACCCGCTAGAGAACATTGCTGGGCATCACCTTTACCATACGCATCAGATGCATATCAATCCGCAAACATAAGCACCAACACTTGATAAATAGTGCATAAACTATTATAAAGGATTAATTGCATGAAGAAATATTAGTGGAAATATAAAAATAATTTAAAAAACTGCAATAGTTATTTGTTTTGGACAGTCAGAGATATGTTTTGAATTTTTTTACAAAGTCCTAGAAAAAACGTAGGCCTATAGCCTATTTTTGTTTCCCTTACAATAAAAACATTACAGTGTAATCCATTTGATCAACTTGATTTCTCGATTCAATTAGTAATAGAGTTATAGTAATTAATAATCTCCAGTTACAGCTTCTTTTGACAAAGCATATACGAATAAGATAATGAAAACAATACTATTACCAGCCAGGTGCACTGATTAAATTATTTGCTGTATTCCTAAACAAAAACACCAATGCATGTTCAATTGTATTTGATAAATTGCATAAATAAAGAGCATATATATTTTGAAGTTTATTTTGTTACTAGTCTTTGCTTAGTAGTCAGAGCAATGCTGCTGCATGACAGCTGAATTCTCCCTCATTCAGCTCCCATTCCCCCTCCTTCACAGTAGATGCATCAAACAAGGTTCTAAAGACTGTTGACATCTAGTGGAAGCCTTAGGAAGTGCAATATGACCCCATTTCCACTGTATCTTGGATAGGCAAAGAGTTGAAAAACGACAAACCTCAGATTTCCCACTTCCTGGTTGGATTCTTTCTCAGGTTTTTGCCTGCCATATGAGTTATGTTATACTCACAGACATCATTCAAACAGTTTTAGAAACTTCAGAGTGTTTTCTATCCTACTAATTATATGCATATTCTAGCTTTTAGGACTGAGTAGCAGGTAGTTTACTCTGGGCACCTTATTATCCAAGCTACTAAATACTGTCCCCCTTTCCCAAAGAAGTTAATGCAGTCCCCCGCATCTCTCTGATTCAAATGTGGAAAACACATTTCAGTTGAAGGCATTCAGTGGTACAACTGACTAGGTACCTAGTGATACAACTGACAACCCCCTTTCCATTACAAGCAGCACACACTCCCACTCGTGCTGAGAAAACACACACACACACGTGCTGAGTGGGGACTTTCCTCACCAGTCTAAGTTCATACTTCATTACCAAATCATTTTTTAAACAATTTTACGGTGGCAATGGTTACAATAATTAGCAGTAATAAGCTCTAGATTAAATTGTTGGCAGTTTTATAGTTTTATGACTAACAGTCTTGCATTATAACAACTTTTGACGCCCCCTCTCTTTTGATAGCAGTGGTGTTTAAAGGCCAACTATCCTCTCCTCCCTCTCATTTCATTTGCCATGGGAGGTTTTAATGTAGCCTGTTGGTTGATTAAGAGTTGACATAACTAATCAACTCCACACTAACTCAGTCAGACAAAGACACTTCAAAGTCAAAGCGAGAGCAGAGAGTGGCCCTTTGTGTTCAAGTGCTGGCAGGTTGGAGAGCTGAGAGAGGGATGAGAGAGAATAGCTTCATTTAAGGGTAAGATGCATGATGGTTATAATTTCTATAATATACCAGCTCATATTCCACTCATCTGTAGTGTGTGCTCTCATGAAGCCAATTGGGTACTCTGCCTTAGATACATCCGGTTCAGTAGTAACTATATTGTTGAATAATATAGGGCTTGGGGATGGATTGGGAAGTTACTCCGAGTATGGTTGTTGGCTAATATCACCTGTGCACCAGGACATTTGGCCTGTAATCTTTTTTCAATTAATGCTCTTATGTTATTATGTAACTAACTACAAAACTAACTACACAATGCATGTATTGCTTTAATGTAATACTGATGAGATAATGATTTTTATATACTCGTCGCGAAACTCACTGGCTACAGGTTATCTACAAGTCTCTGCTAGGTAAAGCCCCGCCTTATCTCAGCTCACTGGTCACCATAGCAGCACCCACTCGTAGCACGCGCTCCAGCAGGTATATCTCACTGGTCACCCCCAAAGCCAATTCCTCCTTTGGTCGTTTTTCCTTCCAGTTCTCTGCTGCCAATGACTGGAACGAACTGCAAAAATCACTGAAGCTGGAAACACTTATCTCCCTCACTAGCTTTAAGCACCAGCTGTCAGAGCAGCTCACAGATTACTGCACCTGTGCATAGCCCATCTATAATTTAGCCCAAACAACTCCCTCTTCCCCTACTGTATTTATTTATTTAGCTCCTTTGCACCCCATTATTTATATTTCTACTTTGCACATTCTTCCACTGCAAATCTACCACTCCAGTGTTTTTACCTCGCCACCACTGCCTGTTTTTTGCCTTTACCTCCATTATCTCACCTCATTTGCTCACATTGTATATAGACTTATTTTTCTACTGTATTATTGACTGTATGTTTTGTTTATTCCATGTGTAACTCTGTGTTGTTGTATGTGTCGAATAGCTATGCTTTATCTTGGCCAGGTCGCAGTTGCAAATGAGAACTTGTTCTCAACTAGCCTACCTGGTTAAATAAAGGTGAAATAAATCAAATAAAAAAATAAGCAATTTTGTGGTATCAAACCAGTGAGAGTTAATTTCAATAAAAGCATGCTGTTCAGAAAAATGGACACACACACACACACACACACACACACACACACACACACACACACACACACACACACACACACACACACACACACACACACACACACACACACACACACACACACACACACACACACACACACAGTTATGGGAATTTTATGAATAATGACTAAATGATGTATACATTTAACGTAGAATTATAACTAACAGAATTATATCCTGTCTGATGAAGAATGTTTGTCCATAAGAAAGAGGGACTGTTGGTAGGCAAGGAACTGTGGCAGACAACTTGTGACCACTGTGAAACTGATAACAGGGATGGAAGTCTCCCCACCCAGGGAGGGGAGAGACCTTGGGCTTGTAGTAGATTGTATAACAGGTGGCGGACAATGTATGAGAAGAAGACGTGTGAACTATGTTGCCAATGTATCTGAGAGGAGGAGGAACGTGTATGACGAAATGTGAGGTATATAGACCAATGCACCGGAAATGATAGGCAGAACGTTCCCGTAAATAAACATTTGACTATTGTAGACTGGGCCTCTGTCTGTTTTTATTTCTATCAGTATATTACAAATCCTGATATAGCAGACTGAGTAATTTAATTTAATTGGTTAACTTCTTATGGCTGCAGGGGCAGTATTGAGTAGCTTGGATGACAAGGTGCCCATTGTAAATGGCCAGCTCCCCAGTCTCAGTTGCTAATATATGCATATTATTATTAGAATTGGATAGAAAACACTCTAAAGTTTCCAAAACTGTCAAAATATTGCCTGTGAGTAACACAGAACTGATATTGCAGGCAAAACCCTGAGGAAAATCCAAACAGGAAGTGGCTTCTATTTTGAAAACTCCATGTTCCATAGCCTCCCTTTGCTGGATTTAAAGGGATATGAACCAGATTCATTCCTTTTCCTATCACTTCCTCAAGGTGTCAACAGTCTTCAGACATAGTTTCAGGCTTTTATTTTGAAAAATGAGCCAGAACGATAACATCTCATCAAGTGGTCACATGAGTTTTGCTCGCGCAACAGAGTTTGGAAAGCCATTGTTTTTCCCTCTCCTACTGTGAAAGACATTTGCGGTTGATATATTATCGATTATATATTTTAAAAACAACCTGAGGATTAATTATAAAAAACGTTTGACATGTTTCTGTGGACATTATGGAAACTATTTGGAATTTGTCTGCGTTGTCGTGACTGCTCTTTCCTGTGGATTTCTGATCATAACGCGCCAAACAAACTGAGGTATTTTGGATATAAAAATAATCTTTATGGAACAAAAGGAACATTTGTTGTCTAACTGGGAGTCTCGTGAGTGAAAACATCCGAAGATCATCAAAAGGTAAACGATTAATTTGATTGCTTTTCTGATTTTCGTGACCGAGCTACTTGATGCTAAGTGTACTTAATGTTTTGTCGAGCGATCGATAAATTTACACAAACGCTTGGATTGCTTTCGCTGTAAAGCATAATTTCAAAATCTGACACGACAGGTGGATTAACAAAAGGCTAAGCTGTGTTTTCCTATATTGCACTTGTGATTTCATGAATATAAATATTTTTTGTAATATTTATTGAACGTAGCGCTATGCTATTCAGCGGTTGTTGATGACACTTATCCCGTTAATGGGATTGCAGCCATAACAAGTTAAAGAACATGAGAACTTAATTCTCCTATCACACACACACACACACACACACACACACACACACACACACACACACACACACACACACACACACACACACACACACACACACACACACACACACACACACACACACACACACACACACACACACACACACACACACACACACCAGAGCGGGGCAATCAGACACACACTGTTGCCGTTATCAACTCCCTCTGATTTCTCTTATACCACTATTTGCCGATCACATAACGCCACCCGCCACTGAAGTGCGAGATTGAAGAGAAGAGCCTTTGGACCCGAATGAAGGAGTAAACGAGCAAGGGAGGGAGAGAGATGAGCGTCAGAGAGTGGAGACCAATATTGGGGAATACTTCAGATGCACTACTGAATGCATTCAACTGAAATGGGTCTTCCACATTTAACCCAACCCTTCTGAATCAGAGAGATACGGAGGGCTGCCTTAATCGACATCATCGGCGCCCGGGGAACAGTGGAGTTAACTGCCTTGCTCAGGAGCAGAACGATTCGATCCAGTAAACTTTCAGTTCCTGGCCCAATGCTCCTACCCACCAGGCCACCTAGGCCTACCTGATGGCAGTTCAAACCAAACCCTGTTAGTTATCTGTAATGGGCACTCAATGCTTCTGGACTTCAACCAATCCCACTGAGAGTGGTGAGGGAGGGACAAAAAAAGTTCAAGTTTAACCTGTCTAGCCCCGGGGTTCACATTCCACTGAAAAGGCAGGGCGCGAAATTCGAAATTATTTTTGGGGAAATATTAAACTTTCACACATTAACAAGTCCAATACAGCAAATGAAAGATAAACATCTTGTGAATCCAGCCAACATGTCCGATTTTTTAAATGTTTTACAGCGAAAACACCACGTATATTTATGTTAGCTCACCACCAAATACAAAAAAGCACAGACATTTCTTTCACAGCACAGGTAGCTTGCACAAAACCCCCAAGTAGAGATAGAATTAGTCACTAACCAAGAAACAACTTCATCATATGACAATCTTATAACATGTTATACAATAAATCTATGTTTTGTTCGAAAAATGTGCATATTTCAGGTATAAATCATAGTTTTACATTGCAGCTACAATCACACATATTACCAAAGCAGCTAGAACAATTACAGAGACCAACGTGAAATACCTAAATACTCATCATAAAACATTTATGAAAAATACATGGTGTACAGCAAATGAAAGACAAACATCTTGTGAATCCAGCCAATATTTCAGATTTTTTAAGTGTTTTACAGCGAAAACACAATATAGCATTATATTAGCTTACTACAATAGCCAACCACACAACCGCATTCATTCACCGCAAAGGTAGCGATAGCGAAAAAACCAGCAAAAGATATACATTTATTCACTAACCTTGACAAACTTCATCAGATGACAGTCCTATAACATCATATTACACAATACATATATGTTTCGTTCGAAAATGTGCATATTTAGCGGTACAAATCGTGGTTTTACAATGTGAATACGTAGCCAAACTGCACAAAATTATCCGGATATATTTCTGACACTCACCTAATCTAATCAAAGAACTCATCATAAACTTTCCTAAAAAGACATGTTGTACAGCAAATGAAAGATACACTAGTTCTTAATGCAATCGCCGTGTTAGAATTCTAAAAATAACTTTAGTACGACATACAGCTTACGTTATAGCGAGACAGCGCCTGCAATGAGGGCGGAAAATAGTACTAAACATTTTCCACAGAAATACGAAATAACATCATAAATGGTTCCTACTTTTGCTGAGCTTCCATCAGAATCTTGTACAAGGAGTCCTTTGTCCAGAACAATCATTGTTTGGTTTTAGAATGTCCTTTTCTCCTGTCGAATTAGCAACCAAAGCTAGCCAAGTGGTGCGAAGCTGTCCATCTTCACCAAACGCAGAGAACGGAAACCGCCAAAACTCCCGATAAACTTTCAATAATCTGATAAGACTATATTGAAAAAACATACTTTACGATGATATTATCACATGTATCAAATAAAATCAAAGCCGGAGATATTAGCCGTCTATAACGAAAGCTTTTCAGAACGCAATCCAGGGTTCCTTCCCGCGCCTTGCTGAACAAAGGAAATTTGGGGTCACGTCATTCCAAGAGCTCTTGTTCGACCTCAGATCAAGCTAGACACCCCATTCCACCTCTCACTGCCTCTTGACATCTAGTGGAAGGCTGATGAAGTGCATGTATATCCATAGATCTCAAGCAAATGAATAGGAAGGCCCTGGAACAGCGCCTCGATTTCAGATTTTTCACTTCCTGTCAGGAAGTTTGCTGCAAAATGAGTTCTGTTTTACTCACAGATATAATTCAAACGGTTTTAGAAACTTGAGTGTTTTCTATCCAATAGTAATAATAATATGCATATTGTACGAGCAAGAATTGAGTACGAGGCAGTTTAATTTGGGAACGATTTTTTACAAAGTGAAAACAGCGCCCCCCTATCCCAAAGAAGTTTTAAGATTTTTTATTATTATATCTTCTCATTAACACAAAATGTGTTATGGCATAGGCTAACATATAAACTGATTTGTTGTTGTTGTAACGCTCATCGTCGGTGGAAGGAAGAGTGGACCAAAGCGCAGCGTGGAAAGTGTTCATGATATTTATTACAAGAAACACTCAAACAAAAATAACAGTTCCGTCAGGCACAGACACTAAACAGAAAATAAGATCCCACAAAACCCAAAAGGAAAATGACAACTTATATATGATCCCCAATCAGAGACAACGATAGACAGCTGCCTCTAATTGGGAACCATACTCGGCCAAAAACAAAGAAATAGAAAACATAGACTTTCCCACCCGAGTCACACCCTGACCTAACCAAACATAGAGAATAATAAGGATCTCTAAGGTCAGGGCGTGACAGTTGTCAGAGTTTCTGTACAGTACATTGTCTGTGTACCAAATGGTGCCGTGTTTCTTATTTACAGTAGTACACTACTTTTGACCAGAGCTCTATGGGCCTTGGTCAGAAGCAATGTACTACATTGGGAATAGGTTCCCATTTGGGATGCTGCCATTGTGTGTCCTTTGCTGACTTCTATATGGCCTTGGTCTGCAAAGGGAGGCAGCCCAGCATCAAGCCACTATCCAAATTGATTAGATAAATGCGGTCCTATCCAAAGGTGTCCACACTTTCCCCCAAAGGCAGGCAGGCAGGCAATCTACTAATGGCTGCCAAGCTCCTGTGTCACCTTTACCACGTGATTCAGTGGGGGCAGGCCAACAGGTGATTTGTTACGACATGGATATTCCTGACCAGTTAGAAGCAGTGATAGAGAGTGCACCAGCCAATCAACCAACCAGACTGGAACCATGGAAACAGAAGATATCTCTGAGTGGTTTCGATCTCAACAGTTTTACAACCATCAGGAGAGAGGGGAGCGGGGGGTAAATCATAATGCATCAATGGGTTCAGTTTTCAGTCTCCAGTGGTTGTTTTGTTTTAAACCATGATGTTTTTCATTTCAGCATAGCTGCGAGTAAAGGCTTTGGCTGAGCGTCTCCTTTTGCGAGGGTGGAGACTTCGCAAACCGGAACTACCAATTTCTAATACGTATGGACACAGAACTAAATTACACAACTCATCTAGATAAAGTTTATGCAACTTATATGGATAGAGTTTATGCAACTCATCTGGTTAGAGTTAATGTAACTAATCTAAATGTTTATTCAACTCTCAGAGCAAAGCAAGCAAGAACAAGGCCGAAGGAACTCTCAAAGAAAGACTATAATTAAGATTCCAAGCTAGATTTTATTCTAATTAAGAATCCAAGCTAGTTTTATAGCCAGATTACATTTTTTTCCACCGCAAGATTGCACTTTCATGTTAAGCAAGTGAAATGGACCACCATCCATGTAATTACCAGGCAAATTACATGAATTAATGTAATTTGCATCTCATCTCCAAGCCAATTATTAGCAGTCTGACCTCTTACGGCTTTCTTCTGCTTGGAAATCTAAAACAAGCTGCAAGGTGGGAGAGCTGGCAGAGGGAGGGAAAAAAACAATCAATACGATTCTGAAGATGATTATTTCAGATATCCATAATTCTATGCTTCACAGCACAATTGTGTGAGGCCACCTGCCCTGCATTTCTAGTGTGATTTGTGTACCCGCCACTGGTAATGAAGGAACGCAGTCTGCATTCTGCATTCGTCCATCTATCTGTCTGTCCAGCCCATCACACACACAAAAGCATAACACACACGAGTGCACATGCACAAACGCAAACAGAAACACACACACACACACCACAAACAATCCACAGAGTCTAATTAAACTGTGCAGTAGATTACCTATCTATTACAATAGAACCAGGGATTGAAATGAGAGTGCAGCCTTAGACGGTAATCCCCTCTGCAATTGAGGGCAAACTGTAATTTACTCCCTGAGCCTTGGTTTGGAGCTGGTGCACCACTCTGATTAAAATTTTTGACAGGCAGGGGAGGGAGGACGAGACACTAATACTACTGTGTCATAGTGGTGGGACATACATTGTTCAATGGATCTATGGTGTGAGGAGAATCAAATTAAGTGGGATGTGCAACAAAACCATGAGGTGTTACAGTACACAGCCTGTCCTTACTTTGTCACTTGTATACAGGCTAAATGCTCTCATGATTGCATGAAAATGGTGTACTATTATACCAAAATGATAGCAGCTAAGATTTGGAGAACACACAGACTAGGGTGAGCTGTTTGTTCACCCGCACCCGCCTGCTATTGCTAATAACTCATCCGCAACCGCAACTAGTCAGTAAAGTTTTCTCTGTTATCTCTGCTTCTTTCGCAGAGCAAAGACATTAAGGGACCGGGGAGAAAATGCAATAACTCTAAAAGAATGGGAAATATTTTCTGTGCAAAATGTCCAAATGGCATCAATTTGACGGGTTGTAAGGAAATAGAAATCTGTGAAAATGACCCAACATGCTTCTTGTAAGATTTTAGTTTGGCTTGGATACATATTGTATGTGGTTGAAATACTATCAGCTTTTATGATGCTGTCGTGACTTGACTATCATGAATGTGTTTGACTGTTATTTTATAAAATAATTACATACCACATTCAATTATTACACTATTCAATTAATCAAATAGTAATCTGGGGCACCAGAGGAAAGTTATTTAACGAGTTACTATCTCCCGACTAAACTCAGTCACAATCAATTAATTAATTCTTATTTACCTTCAGTCTCATTCTGAATATCGCAAAACTCTTGGATATCTACACGAAACCTAGCATAAATGATGAATTAGCGATATACAAATTGGCTTAATTATTTATTTACTAACTAACTAAATAATCACACAGAATTACATAAATACACAAACAGGATAGCTTACACATTGATGACTACACAATGCAATGAAAAGTCCCTAGTGGACTAAACCGGTATGACGGCTTATTACACAAAATTGTGGATTCAAAAGTGAGGGAAAGACAAAGGAATTACACTATCGTACAGACAGCTGATAACTATGCTCATGGAAATGTGAATACTTTGCACATGAATGGCTGCTGATTCGAAAGAATTGCAATGTACATATTTACGTATTTAAGTTTCCAAAACTGTCAAAATATTGTCTGTGAGTATAACAGAACTGATTTTGCAGGTGATAACCTGAGGAACTCCAACCCGGAAGTGCTTTAAAAAATATATATCCTTGTTCCATTGCTTGCCCCTCCTCCATTTAAAGGTGTATCAACCAGTTTCTTTTCCAATGGCTTCCTCAGGCTGTGACCAGGCTTTAGACATAGTTTCAGGCTTTTATTTTAAAAATTGAGCGAGATTTATCAAAACGTGTCAGTGGATGACCAGGTGTCCTTTGATTGGTTCCTGCGCAGGAGAGATTTGGCTCGACATTTTCTATCGCTGTAGAATTGAACAGTTTACCGTCTGGTTAAAATATGATTGATTATGTATGTTAACTTCTTGTGGGCAGGGGGCAGCATTTTCACTTTCGGATAAATAGCATGCCAAAATTCAACTGCCTGCTACTCATCCCCAGAATAGAAGATATGCATATTTTTTGTATATTTGGATAGAAAACACTCTGAAGTTTCTAAAACATGTCTGTGAGAATAACAGAACTTATGTAGCAGGCAAAACCCTGAGGACAAACCATTCAGAATTTTTATTTTTTTGATGTCACTGCCTTTTAAATGAATTTTCTTAGAGACACCGGATTTCTAATGGACTTGCTTGCAGTTCCTACCGCTTCCACTGGATGTCAACAGTCTTTAGAAATTGGTTGAGGTTATTCCTTTGTGTAATGAAGAAGTACGGCCATCTTGAAGGAGAGTCACTTGAAGTGTCCTGTTTGTTAGAGGCGCGAGACCAGAAAGCTAGCTATAGTTGGTTTTAATCCTGTATTGAACACAGATCATCCCGTCTTCAATTTTATCGATTATTAACGTTAAAAAATACCTAAAGTTGTATTACAAAAGTAGTTTGAAATTTTTTGGCAAAGTTTACAGGTAACCTTTGAGATATTTTGTCGTCACGTTTGAGCAAGTTGGAACCTGTGTTTTTCTGGATCAAACGCGACAAATAAATGGACATTTTGGATATATATCGACGGAATTAATCGAACAAAAGGACCATTTGTGATGTTTATGGGACATATTGGAGTGCCAACAACAGAAGCTTGTCAAAGGTAAGGCATGAATTATATTTATATTTCTGTGTTTTGTGTCGCGCCTGCAGGGTTGAAATATGCTTCTCTGTCTTTGTTTACTATTGTGCTATCCTCAGATAATAGCATCGTTTGCTTTCGCCGAAAAGCCTATTTGAATTCTGACATGTTGCCTGGATTCACAACCAGTGTAGCTTTAATTTGGTATCTTTCATGTGTGATTTAATGAAAGTTAGATTTTTATAGCAATTTTCATAGTAATTAATTTGAATTTGGCGCTCTGCATTTTCTCTGGCTTTTTGCCAAGTGAGACAGTAGCGTCCCGCCTAAACTCAGATTGTTGGATATAAATATGAACGTTACCGAACAAAACATACATGTATTGTGTAACATGAAGTCCTATGAGTGTCATCTGATGAAGATCATCAAAGGTTAGTGATTAATTTTATCTCCATTTCTGATTTTTGTTACTCCTCTCTTTGGCTGGAAAAATGGCTGTCTTTTTCTGTGACTTGGCTCATACCTAACATAATCGTTTGGTGTGCTTTCGTCGTAAAACCTTTTTTAAATCGGACACTTTGGCTGGATTTACAACAAGTGTATCTTTAAGATGATGTAAAATACTTGTATGTTTGAGGAATTTAAATTATGGGATTATGGGACCCTAACCCTAACCCTAACCCCATGACAACAGGGAAATATGCACATTGAGATAGTTACAGCTGAAGTCGGAAGTTTACATTACATACATCTTGTTAACAAACTATAGTTTTGGGAAGTCGGTTAGGACATCTACTTTGTGCATGAAACAAGTCATTTTTCCAACAATTGTTTACAGACAGATTATTTCACTTATAATTTACTGTATCACAATTCCAGTGGGTCAGAAGTTACATACCCTAAATTGACTGTGCCTTAAATCAGCTTGGAATATTCCAGAAAATGATGTCATGGCTTTAGTAGCTTCTGATAGGCTAATTGACATCATTTGAGTCAATTGGAGGTGTACCTGTGGATGTATTTCAAGGCCTACCTTCAAACTCAGTGCCTCTTTACTTGACATCATCTGGAAATCAAAACAAATCAGCCAAGACCTCAGAAAAAAATGTGTAGACCTCCACAAGTCTGGTTCATCCTTGGGAGCAATTTCCAAATGCCTGAAGGTACTATGTTTATCTGTACAAACAATAGAACGCAAGTATAAACAACATTAGACCACGCGGCCGTCATACCGCTCAGGAAGGAGATGCGTTCTGTCTCCTAGAGATTAATGTACTTTGGTGCGAAAAGTGCAAATCAATCCCTGAACAACAGCAAAGGACCTTGTGAAGATGCTGGAGGAAACAGGTACAAAAGTGTCTATATCCACAGTAAAATGAGTCATATATCGACATAACCTGAAAGGCCACTCAGCAAGGCAGAAGCCACTGCTCCAAAACCGCCATAAAAAAGCCAGACTATGGTTTGCAACTGTACATGGAGACATGTACATCTGGTCTGATTAAACAAAAATAGAACTGTTTGGCCATAATGACCATCGTTATGTTTGGAGGAAAAAGCGGGAGGCTTGCAAGCCGAAGAACACCATCCCAACCGTGAAGCACAGGGGTGGCAGCATCATGTTGTGGGGGTGCTTTGCTGCAGGAGGGACTGGTGCACTTCACAAAATAGACGGCATCATGAGGCAGGAAAAGTATGTTGATATATTGAAGCAACATCTCAAGAGATCAGTCAGGAAGTTAAAGCTTGGTCACAAATGGGTCTTCCAAATGGACAATGACCCCAATCAAACTTCCAAAGTTGTGGCAAAATGGCTTAAGGACAACAAAGTCAAGGTATTGGAGTGACCATCACAAAGCCCTGACCTCAATCCTATAGAAAATGTGTGGGCAGAACTTAAAAAGGTTGTGTGAGCAAGGAGGCCTACACACATGACTCAGTTACACAATCTCTGTCAGGAGGAATGGGCCAAAATTCACCTAACATATTGTGGGAATCTTGTCGAACGCTACCCGAAACATTTGACCCAAGTGAAACAATTTAAAGGCATTGCTACCAAATACTAATTGAGCGTATGTAAACTTCTGACCCACTGGGAATGTGATGAAAGAAATAAAGAAATGATGAAAGAAATAAAAGCTGAAATAAATCATTCTCTCTACTATTCTGACATTTCACATTCTTAAATAAAGTGGTGATCCTAACTGACCTAAAACAGGGAATTTTTACTAGGATTAAATGTCAGGAATTGTGAAAAACTGAGTTTAAATGTATTTGGCTAAGGTGTATGTAAACTTCCAACATTAACTGTATGTTGTTTTACCAACCTTTATGAGATGCCATAACAAAAACTGATCTGACATAATTGTTCTTTAAGTACCCACAGACCCTTCCATCGGTTTGATTACAGAAACATTGTTTCATTATCCAACCTTTTGATGTTACCATTCTGCAACATCTCTCTCTGTGGTAACAAAGGGATTTTTAACTTCCATTTGAACAGAGTGGGAGAGAGAGTTTTGGGTATTTTCGACCGTCATAAATCTGTGATGGGGGAGAGATAGAGAAAGGGGGGGATTGGTGCCTATGATCCTCACCCAAAAGGGAAAGTCATGACAATGATGATAATTAAGGCACCTGTACAGACGGTCCCTAAATGTGCATTGCATTCTCTCAAGATGCTGAAAGAAAGAAATCATATTTCTCCACTCCTGTTCCTGAGTCAAAGAGTTAATATTAAGACTATGCGAGAGGGTATAAACCTAGTCAGTGTTCAGTTTCCATTTAACCAATCTGAACAGTAGGCTACAGTTCCCTTGACGTGCCATAGGCCTATTTGAAATTGCCGTCTTCTGACTGTCAAATTTGTTCTAGCGCCTCACAATCACACATAACATATCCACAGCTATCATCTTCTTTTAGCAATTCACCAAATCTTTCCCAAACATTACTTTTCTGGCCCTCCCTTCTCTTGAATTTCAACTCTCCATTTTGCAGCTTTTCTCTTCTTTAATTAAACTTTGACATTGTCCCTTTTGCCTCAGTAGATCGTTTTCTGCCTGTTCACAAAAGCTTTTGGCGTGTAGGCTATTTGGCGTGTGTAAAGTTAGGACCTAAAGCTTAGGCTTGCGGACTAATGCCAGACAAACTTCTGAAAACTCTATAACAAACAGTATGTTGGTTTATTCAGCACTTTATTCAGAGACTAATTTGTCAAGAGTTGGAGGGGGTAATCCATGACACACTTTAACGTCAGACTACTTTCATCCAGTTAGATGTTTTCAATAGCTGTGACACACGATAGCAGTGTTTCCCAACCAGGGGTACTTGGCCTATCCACAGGGGATACTTGAGAAGAATCATGAGACCATAGGCCTACTGGTAAAATGCACATGAGGGGACACTTCAGGGGTGCTCCAGGACGAGCAAAATCCAGTTGGTGGTACTGTAAACAAAAAAAGGTTGGGAACTACTGCACTAGAGCCCTTAACTGAGCAATGACAAGCTAAAGTACTTTAGTGAGCTGTGACATACTGTGATACCCTTAGGGCACTAGTCTGACAAATACTTGTTTCAAGGGTGAAGGGGGTGACCTCTATCTCGCTGAAAGTCTGATAAGGCTGGAAGGCAGACACATTGCTGGAGTTGAGCTCTCCTATGGGGACCGTGAAGGGGTCAGGGCTCTGTGTGCCCCTAGAGCTGGCACTGGTGCCATCGGTACCATGGTGAGGATCCTGCTCCTCATACACCGCCACCAGCTGGAGAGAGAGGAGAGAGGGAGAGGTTAGAGGAGGATGGCGAGATGGAGAGAAAGGAGCTGATGCACAACTCAAGCAAAATGCAAACACATAAGCAAATGCAAACATATGCAAACATACTCAACGGCCTTGATTTCTCAAATCACTGCCTCGCCTGCTTCACCAACTACTTCTCAGATAGAGTTCAGTGTGTTAAATCAGAGGGCCTGTTGTCCAGACCTCTAGCAGTCCTTATGGGGGTGCCACAGGGATCAATTCTCGGGCCGACTCTTTTCTCTGCATACATCAATGATGTCGCTCTTGCTGCTGGTGATTCTCTGATATACCTCTACGCAGACGACATCATTCTGTATACTTCTGGCCCTTCTTTGGACACTGTTGTCATGACGTTGGGTTGGGGGTAGGTTTACGACAGTCATAAATACCTCTTTCCCCCTTTTTCTCTCTCCCCACTATAACTGATGTGACATAAGGAAACCCATGGGTTAACATAGAGATTCTGGGTAACATCAGAAGTTGGGGGAAATGAACTATATTCTGGTAATCCAACCAACTGTACATATGCGGTGGTACTTAAGGTATATTATGTCAGTTCGGTTGCCCTCTGACACATTCTCATCAATGATAGAATGACATAAACGCTACTGTGAAAGTCTAAACGTCAGAGGTATCGGATTCACATGGAATTGTTGTTTAATTCAAATGTTTGAATATGACATTGTTTGTAAAGAGGTGAAATGTAATTTTACCTTCCAAATGAGAGATCTGTGTTTTCATAAATTTGGCTTCTGCTCAACCAGGGGCCCGCCCCTGTGAAGAGACCTGGGTAATAGACTTTTCAGACACACCCCTCTACCTCCACTATATAAAGCCAGTGACAAAAATGTAACTTCCTGTTCCGGGTACATTTTGGATGACGATCCGATGTCAAGATGGTTCAGACAATAACTACAGAACTAGGCCAACATCAGCATGGACTTTGATTGTGAATGGTATGAACTTTGAACTCGTGTTCACTACAGAAGTGATATCTCCTAGCCGTTGAGTTGGCAACAGCTGCTACAAACGCAGGTTAGGAAGGACAGTCCGAGTATCCCGTCTTCCACACACAACGTTACTACAAAGTATCCCGTGACAACCAGAGACATTCTCCAAAGGACAGAGGACTCGGGTTGGCGATACGTTCTTCCATCTACCACCAACCTACTGAAGCGCAGCTCAGAGTAAATATGTATTGCATTTTCTTTCTCAAATGGGCGGTAATTTAGAATGCATCAGATACTGACTTACGAGAGCACAGCTCGCCTATGTTCCAATCTCCCGCTCTTTCACTAAGACTCAGCCCATTCCCTTTGGGTAACAAGCTGTCATATCTATTCCGCCCGCTAGGGACGTTTTCTGTATGACGTAATTTGTGATCAAGTTATGATTTAATTGTATATGTGTGATTCTGTGTGATTAGTTAGGTATTTAGTAAATAAATAATTAAACCCAATTTTGTATTGCTGATTCAACTTGTTAGCCAGGATTCTTGCAGATAATCAAGGACTTACAACTTTCAGATGAGACTGAATAAAATGACGATTAATGTGACGGCTATTTAGTAAAATATTACTAAATCTTTAAGAGTTTATTCGAAAGATAACAGCTCTATAAATATTCTTTCGTGGTGTCCCTCTCTAGTTAATTAATATTTACATGATTAGTTCAATCAGGTAATATTAATTACGGAGAAATAATTTTATAGAATAGCATGTCATAGCAATCAATCTGGCATAGTCAAAGACACGACACTGTTAACAAACCTCCAGACGAGCTTCAATGCCATACAACACTCCTTCCGTTGCCTCCAACTGCTCTTAAATGCAAGTAAAACTAAATGCATGCTCTTCAACCGATCGCTGCCCACACCCGCCTGCCCGTCTAACATCACTACTCTGGACGGTTCTGACTTAGAATATGTGGACAACTGCAATTACCTAGGTGTCTGGTTAGACTGTAAACTTTCCTTCCATACTCACAATAAGCATCCCCAATCCAGAATTAAATCTAGAAATGGCTTCCTATTTCGCAACAAGGCATCCTTCGCTCATGCTGCCAAACATACCCTCGTAAAACTGACTATCCTACCGATCCTTGACTTCAGCGATGTCGTTTGCAAAATAGCCTCCAACACTCTACTCAGCAAATTGGATGTAGTATATCACAGTGCCATCTGTTTTGTAACCAAAGCCCCATATACTACCCACCAATGCACCTGTATGCTCTCGTTGGCTGACCCTCGATTCATATTCATCGCCAAACCCACTAGCTCCAGGTCATCTATAAGTCTTTGCTAGGTAAAGCCCCGCCTTATCTCTGCTCACTGGTCCCCATAGCAGCACCCACCTGTAGCATGCACTCCAGCAGGTATATTTCACTGGTTATCCCCAAAGCCAATTCCTCCTTTGGCTGCATGTCCTTACAGTTCTCTGCTGCCAATGTCTGGAACAAATTGCAAAAATCACTGAAGCTGGAGTCTTATATCTCCCTCACTAAATTTTAGCATCAGCTGTCAGAGCAGCCTACCGATCATTGCACCTGTACACAGCCCATCTGTAAATAGCCCACCCAACTCAACTACCTCATCCCCATATTGTTCTTTATTTTTTAGCACCCCATTGTCTTTACTTGCACATTCATCTTCTGCGCATCTATCACTCCAGTGTTTAATTGCTAAATTGTAATTATTTCACCAGTATGGCCCATTTATTGCCTGACATCCCTAATCTTACTACATTTGCACACACTGTATATATATTGTTCTGTTGTGTTACTGACTGTACATTTGTTTATCCCATGTATAACTCTATGTTGTTTGTGTCGCACTGCTTTGCTTTATCTTGGCCAGGTCACAGTTGTAAATTAGACAACTGGTCTACCTGGTTAAATAAATACAGTATGCACACACACACACACATACACAGTTCTGTTGTCCAGCCATTCAGTGAGCAGCTGTCCTATTTCCATAAAGGTGATGTGTTGCCATGTATTTCTGGTTCCTGGGCAGTCAGGCAGAGCATCAAGGGCTTCTCATCTACAACCTATAATTACTGCATCCTCACACACAGACAGACCATCGCCATTGTGATCATGCCAACACAGCATGCCCGCTACAACAAGGCTCACGACTCACAAGCATGGCTTATGCTAAGAGAGAATAATTCATTACACACTGTCTCTATCTCTCTGTTTATTTATGTCCCTGTGACACACTTAAACAGGTACATATGGACACACACGTCACGTACACACGTACAGTAAGGACACACTGTACAGACACGCAGGCATTCGCATGCACGCACGCATGCACACACACACACACACACACACACAAACACACACAAACACACACACAGAGACAGATTTGGTTTTGAGGATAAGAAAGGAAAGGACTCCCTCCCTGCCAGTCAGCGCTGGTCTGTTGCAGCAATGGCAGAGAGAGAAAGTATATATATATTTTTTAATATACGTATATATTGACCAAAAATATAAATGCAACATGCAACAATTTCAAAGATTTTACTGAGTTATAGTTCATATAAGGAAATCAGTCAATTGAAATAAATGCAATTGGCCCAATCTAGGGATTTCACATAACTGGGCAGGGGCGCAGCCATGGGTGTGCCTGGGAGGGCATAGGCCCACCCACCTGGGAGCCAGGCGCAACCAATGAGTTTTTCCCCAGAAAAGGGCTTTATTACAGAAATAAATACTCCTCAGTTTCATCAGCTGGTTTCAGATGATCCCACAGGTGAAGAATCCGGATATAGAAGTCCTTGGCTGACGTGGTCTGAGGTTTTGAGGCCGGTTGGACATAAAGCCAAATTCTCTAAAACGACATTGAAGGCGGTTTATGGTAGAGAAATTAACATTACATTCTCTAACAACAGCTCTGGTGGACATTCCTGCAGTCAGCATACCAATTGCACACTCCCTCAAACCTTGAGACATCTTTGGCATTGTGTTGTGTGACAAAATTGTACATTTTAGAGTGGCCTTTTATTGTGCCAAACACAAGGTGCACCTGTGTAATGATCATGCTGTTTAATCAGCATCTTGATATGCCACACATGTCAGGTGGATAGATTATCTTGGCAAAGGAGAAATGCACACAAACAGGGATGGAAACAAATTTGTTCACAAAAAATATATTTTTTTCATGTATGGAACATTTATGGGATCTTTGATTTTAGCTCATGAAACAAGGGACCAACACGTGTTCAGTATATACAGTACCAGTGAAAAGTTTGGACACACCTACTCATTCAAGGGTTTTTCTTTATTTTTACTATTACTATTACCGAGATTTGAACCCTGTGGCACCCCCTTAGAGACTTACAGAGGTCCGGACAACAGGCCCACCGATTTGACACACTGAACTCTATCAGAGAAGTAGTTGGTGAACCAGGCGAGGGAGTCATTTGAGAAACCAAGGATGTTGAGTCTGCCGATAAGAAGGTACGGTGGGACTCTAAATGGTCGGTGATCTGTTTGTTAACTTCGCTTTTGTAACGGCGTTCTAAATCTGCCTCCTCCTCGGACGAGGAGGAGCATGGGTCAGACCAACACGCAGCGAGGTATGATGACATAAATGATATTTATTGAAATACGAAACGAACACGAAAACACTTGAAAATTACAAAATAACAAACACGACGTAGACAGACCTGAACATGGAACTTACATACTACACGCAGAACTCACGAACAGGAACAGACTACATCAAACGAACGAACAGCCAAAACAGTCCCGTGTGGTGCACATACACTGACACGAAAGACACAGGAGACAACCACCCACAAACAAACAGTGTGAAACAGCCAACCTATATATGGTTCTCAATCAGAGGAAAACGTCAAACACCTGTCTCTGATTGAGAACCATATAAGGCTAATTTCAAGTGACCTAAACAAGAAACACAAAACATATAATGCCCACCCCAACTCACGCCCTGACCAACTAAACACATACAAAAAATAACATAAAACAGGTCAGGAACGTGACAGCTTTCAAAGACTTTAGAAATGCAGGGAAGGATAGATATAGGTCTATAACAGTTTGGGTCTAGAGTGTCTCCCTCTTTTAAGAGGGGTGACTGTGGCAGCTTTCCAATCTTTAGGGATCTCAGACTATACGAAAGAGAGGTTGAATAGGCTAGTAATAGGGGTTGCAACAATTGCAGTGGATAATTTTTGAAAGAGAGGTTCCAGATTGTCTACCCCAGCTGATATGTAGAGGTCCAGATTTTGCTGCTCTTTCAGAACATCGGCTGTCTGGATTTGGGTGAAGGGGAAATGGGGGAGGCTTGGGCAAGTTGCTGTGGGGGGTGCAGAGCTGTTGACCGGAGTAGGGGTAGCCAGGTGGAAAGCATGGGTAGCCGTAGAAAAATGCTTATTGAAATTCTCAATTATCGTAGATTTATCGGTGGTGACAGTGTTTCCTAGCCTCAGTGCAGTGGGCAGCTGTGAGGAGGTGCTCTTATTCTCCATGGACTTTACAGTGTCCCAGAACCTTTTGGAGTTTGTACTACATGATGCAAATTTCTGTTTGAGAAAGCTAGCCTTTGCTTTCCTAACTGCCTGTGTATGTTGGTTCCTAACTTCCCTGAAAAGTTGCATATCGTGGGGGCTATTCGATGCTAATGCAGTACACCACAGGATGTTTTTGTGCTGGTTTAAGGGCAGTCAAGTCTGGATTGAACCAAGGGCTATATCTGTTCTTAGTTCTACATTTTTTGAAAGCCCTTTTAAAGAATAACCAGGCATCCTATACTGACGGAATGAGGTCAATATACTTCCAGGATACCTGGGCCAGGTCGATTAGAAAGGCCTGCTCGCTGAAGTGCTTTAGGGAGTGTTTGACAGTGATGAGGGGTGGTCGTTTGACCGCGGACCCATTACGGACGCAGGCAATGGTGCAGTGATCGCTGACATCCTGGTTGAAGACAGCAGAGGTGTATTTAGAGGGCAGGTTGAGGGTGCCCGTGTTTACGGATTTGGTAGGTTACTTGATAATTTGTGTGAGATTGAGGGCATCTAGCTTAGATTGTAGGATGACCATGGTGTTAACTTCTTATGGCTGCAGGGGCAGTATTGAGTAGCTTGGATGAAAGGTGCACAGAGGTGCCCATAGTAAACTGCCTGCTCCTCAGTCCTAGTTGCTAATATATGCATATTATTATTGGATAGAAAACACTCTAAAGTTTCTAAAACTGTTTAAATTATGTCTGTGAATATAACAGAACTCATATGGCAGGGAAAAACCTGAGAAGTTCCACTTCCTGTTTGAATTGTTTCTGAGGTGGCAGATTTTCAACCAAGCTCTCATTGAAATTACAGCGAGATATTGATGAGTTTTCACTTCCTATGGCTTCCACTAGATGTCAACAGTCAATAGAACTTTGTCTGATGACTCTAATGTGAAGGGGGGCCGAAGGAGACAGGAATTAGTAATCACTGCCATGAGGTGACCACGCATTGAACACGCGCCTTCACATGAGGAGGACCTCCGTTCCACCGCTCTTCTGAAGTCAATCTAATTATCTGGTTGGAACGTTATTCAAGATGTATGTTAACAACATTCTAAAGATTGATTCAGTACATCGTTTGACATGTTTCTACTGACTGTTACGGAACTTTTTGACATTTCGTCACGTTATAGTGGATGCGCTTTGTGACTTTGGAATTGTTTACCGCTGACGCGCTAACCAAAGTAGCTAATCGGACATAAATAACAGACATTATCGAACAAATCAAGCATTTATTGTGGACCTGGGATTCCTAGAACTGCATTCTGATGAAGTTCATCAAAGGTAAGAAAACATTTATCATGTATTTTCTGGTATCTGTTGACCCCAACATGGCGGCTAATTTGGCTATTGTTCTGAGCTCCGTCTCAGATTATTGCATGATTAGCTTTTTCCGTAAAGTTTTTTTGAAATCTGACACAGCGGTTGCATTAAGGAGCGGTATATCTATAATTCCATGTGTATAACTTGTATTATCATCTACATTTATGATGAGTATTTCTGTTGAAATGATGTGGCTATGCAAAATCACTTGATGTTTTTGGAACTAGTGATTGTAACGCGCCAATGTAAACTCAGATTTTTTGTTATAAATATTTACTTTATCAAACAAAACATGCATGTATTGTGTAACATGAAGTCCTATGAGTGTCATCTGATGAAGATAATCAAAGGTTAGTGATTCATTTTAATCTCTATTTCTGCTTTTTGTGAAAGCTATCTTTCGCTGGAAAAATGGCTGTGCTTATTGTGGTTTGGTGGTGACCTAACATAATCGTTTGTGGTGCTTTCGCTGAAAAGCACATTTGCAATCGGACACGTTGGTGGGATTAACAACAAAATTACCGTTAAAATGATATAAGACACATGTATGTTTGAGGAATTTTAATTATGAGATTTCTGTTGTTTGAATTTGGCGCCCTGCACTTTCACTGGCTGCTGTCATATCGATCCCAGTAGTGGGATGCAGCCATAAAAGTTAAGCATATCCCAGTTTAGGTCACCTAACAGTACAAACTGAAGATCAATGGGGGGCCATTTAGTCACATATGGTCATCATTTTGAAAGTATGTACAATCTTACATAAATGAACATACTCGTATTACACAATATTGTTATTGCTAGAAATTAATAAATAGAATGCATATTTCAGTCATGTTTTCAAATTAAATGATTTGATTACATCTAATTGTATTGGAATTTGTTCTTAACTGACTTGCTGACTCGACTAGTTAAATAAAATAAAAAATAAACTGATATTTTGTTTTGGTTTTTTTGCGTTATTTGTAACTTATTTTTTTTACTTATTTGTACATAATTTTGCTGCTAACGTCTCTTATGACTGAAAATAACTTCTGACCATCAGAACAGCGATTACTCACCTTGAACTGAAATAAGCTTTTTCCTTTAACGAGTCTGACGAGAAGGATATACTGCTTCCCCGGGAACAGGCCCAAATCCCCATCATTTGCGTGAAGAAAAGACGGAGAACAGGAGGCGGAGGTTGGGCTGCCTTCTGAGAATTTGCAGGCGAGCGAGTAATCTGCCATTGTTCAATTGGCAAACGTGCAATCATCAAGATTATCTTACCAACGGGACATTAAAAACTGTAATATCTTATGTTTCACCAAGTAGTGGCTGAATGACGACATGGATAATATAGAGCTGGCAGAATTTTCCATGCACTGGTAGAACAGAGAAGCTACGTCTGGTAAGACTAGGGGTGGGTGGGTGTGCCTATTTGTCAATAACAGCTGGTGCGCGATGTCTAATATTAAAGAATTCTCGAGGTATTGCTCGCCTGAGGTAGAGTACCTTATGATAAACTGTAGACCACACTATCTACCAAGAGAGTTCTCCTCTATTATTCGTAGCAGTCTATTTACCACCACAGAGTAAGGCTGGCACTAAGACAGTACTCAACCAACTCTATAAGACCATAAGAAAACAAGAAAATGCTCATGCAGAAGAGCATAGTGCCCGGGGACTTTAATGCAGGCAAACTGAAATCCATTTAACCTCATTTATACCAGAATGTCACATGTGCAACCAGAGGGAAAAAATATAGACCACCTTTTACTGCACACACAGAGATGCATACAAAGCTCTCCCCCACCCTCCATTTGGCAAATCTGACCATAATTCTATCCTCCTGATTCCAGTTTATAAGCAAAAACTAAAGCAGGAAGGAACATTCCAGTGACTGGAATATGTTCTAGGATTCATCCAATGGCATTGTCGAGTATACCACCTCAGTCATCGGATTCATCAATAAGTGCATCGACGGCATCGTACCCACAGTGACCATATGTACACATCCCAACCAGAAGCCATGGATTACAGGCAGCATCGAGCTAAAGGATAAAGCTGCCGCTTTCAAGGAGTGGGACACTAATCCGGATGCTTATAAGAAATCCCGCTTTGCCCTCAGATGAACCATCACACAAGCAAAGAGTCAATACAGGATTAAGATTGAATCCTACTTCACCGGCTCTGACACTCGTCGGATGTGGTAGGGCTTGAAAACTTTTACAGACGACAAAGGGAAACCCAGACACGAGCTGCCCAGTGACGCAAGCATACCAGACGAGCTAAATGCCTTTTATGCTCACTTCGAGGCAAGCAACACTGAAGAATACACAAGAGCACCAGCTGTTCTGGATGACTATGTGATAACACTCTTGGTAGCCGATGTGAGCAAGACCTTTAAACAGGTCAACATTCACAAAGCAATGGGACCAGACGGATTACCAGGACGTGTACTCAAAGTATGCACAGACCAACTGGCAAGTGTCTTCACTGACATATTCAACCTCTCCCTGACCGAGTCTGTAATGTCTACATGTTTCAAGCAGACCACAATAGTCCCTGTGCCCAAGGAAGCGAAGGTAACCTGCCTAAGTGTTTACCGCCCCGTAGCACTCTCGTCGGTAGCCATGAAGTGCTTTGAAAGGCTGGTCATGGATCACATCAATAGCATCCTCCCGGATAGCCTTTTGAGAATTTCAATAAGCAATTTTCTACGGCTGGCCATGCTTTCAACCTGGCCACCAACACCCTGGTCAACAGCCCTGCACCCCCCACAGCAACTTGCCCCAGCCTCCCCCATTTCTCCGTTACCCAAATCCAGATAGCTGATGTTCTGAAAGAGCTGCAAAATCTGGACCCCTACAAATCAGCAGGGCTAGACAATCTGGACCCTCTCTTTATAAAACTTTCAGCCGAAATTGTTGCAACCCCTATTACTAGCCTGTTCAACCTCTCTTTCGTATAGTCTGAGATCCCCAAAGATTGGAAAGCAGCCGCGTCATCCCCCTCTTCAAAGGGGGAGACACTCTAAACCCAAACTGCTCAGACCTTTATCTATCCTACCCTGCCTTTCTAAAGTCTTCGAAAGCAAAGTTAACAAACAGATCACCGACCATTTCAAATCTCATCGCACCTTCTCCGCTATGCAATCTGGTTTCCGAGCTGGTCACGGGTGCACCTCAGACACGCTCAAGGTCCTAAACGATATCATAACCGCCATCGATAGGAGACAATACTGTGCAGCTGTATTCATCGACCTGGCCAGGGCTTTCGACTCAGTCAATCACCAAATTCTTATCGTCAGACTCAAAATCCTTGGTTTCTCAAATGACTGCCTCGCCTGGTTCACCAACTACTTCTCAGACAGAGTTCAGTTTGTCAAATCTTAGGGCCTGCTGTCCGGACCTCTGTCCGGACCACTGTGTTATCTAACCTCCAGACGAGCTTCAATGCCATACAACTCTCCTTCTGTGGCCTCTAACTGCTCTTAAATGCAAGTAAAACTAAATGCATGCTCTTCAACCGATCGCTGCCCGCACCTGCCCGCATCACTACTCTGGACGGTTATAGACAACTACAAATACCTAGGTGTCTGGTTAGACTGTAAACTCTCCTTCCAGACTCACATTAAGCATCTCCAATGCAAAATTAAATCTAGAACCGGCTTCCTATATCGCAACAAAGCATCCTTCACTCATGCTGCCAAACATACCCTCTTAAAACTGACTATCCTGCCGATCCTTGACTTCTGCGATGTAATTTACAAAATAGCCTTCAACACTCTACTCAGCAAATAGGATGCAGTCTATCACAGGGCCATCAGTTTTGTCACCAAAGCCCCATATACTACCCACCACTGCGACCTGTATGCTCTCGTTGGCTGGCCCTCGCTTCATATTCGTCGCCAAACCCACTGGCTCCAGGTCATCTATAAGTCTTTGCTAGGTAAAGCCCTGCCTTATCTCAGCTCACTGGTCACCATAGCAGTACCCACCTGTAGCACGCGCTCCAGCAGGTCACCCCCAAAGCCAATTCCTCATTTGGCTGCCTTTCCTTCCAGTTCTCTGCTGCCAGTGACTGGAACGAATTGCAAAAATCACTGAAGCTGGAGATCCATATCTCCCTCACTAACTTTAAGCATCAGCTGTCAGAACAGATCACAGATCACTGCACCTGTACATAGCCTATCTGTAAATAGCCCATCAAACTACCTCATCCCCATACTGTTATATCTTTTTTTGCTCCTCTGCACCCCAGTATCTCTACATGCACATTCATCTTCTACACATCTATCACTCCAGTGTTTAATTGCTAAATTCTAATTATTTCACCGCTATGGCCTATTCATTCCCTTACCTCTCTTGTCCTACCTCATTTGTGCAAACTGTATATAGACTTTTTTTCTCTATTGTGTTATTGACTGTATGTTTGTTTTTTCCATGTGTAACTCTGTGTTGTTGTTTGCGTCGCACTGCTTTGCTTTATCTTGGCCAGGTGGCAGTTGTAAATGAGAACTTGTTCTTAACTAGCCTACCTGGTCAATAAAGGTGAAATAAAAATTTAATAAAAAACACCCTAGGCCAACTCCAATTCGCATACCGCCTCAACAGACAAAAATAACACCTATGTGAGAATGCAGTTCATTGTCTACAGCTCAGCCTTCAACACCATAGTTCCCACGAAGCTCATCACTAAGCTAAGGACCCTGGGACTAAACATCTTCTTCTGCAACTGGATCCTGGACGTCCTGACGTGTCGCCCCCAGGTATTAAGGGTAGGCAACAACACCTCTGCCACGCTGATCCTCAACACTGGGGCCCCTCAGGGGTGCGTACTTAGTCCCCTCCTGTACTCCCTGTTCACCCACGACTGTGTGGCCAAAAACGACTCCAACACCATCATTAAATTTGCTGACGACACAACAGTGGTAGGCCTGATCACCGACAACGATGAGACAGCCTATAGGGAGGAGGTCAGAGACCTGGCTGTGTAGTGCCAGGATAACAACCTCTCCCTCAATGTAAGCAAAACAAAGAAGCTGATCGTTGACTATTGTAAAAGGCGGGCCAAACAGGCCCCCATTAAAACCTTTTCTCAATACAGGGGGTGCTGTTTCCACTTTGGAAAATATCGTCTCCAAATTAAACTGCCTCATACTCAATTCTTGCTCGTACAATATGCATATTATTATTACTATTGGATAGAAAACAATCTCTAGTTTCTAAAACCGTTTGAATTATGTCTGTGGGTGAACCAGAACTCTTTCTACAGCGAAAATCATGACAGGACATGCGAAGGTCTGAAAACTAGGCTCTGATCTCGGATCAGTTTAAAACTCTGTGTGTGCCCTATGGATCGAAATGAACTGCACCCGCCTTCCCCTGGATGTCAGTAACCAATGAGAAGTGGAATGGAATCTCTACGTATTTCTCAGAGTTTATAAAAGGCAATGGAGTGACATGTCCCTTCTTTTCGTCGCTCGCCAAGGCGCAAGAGGGGACATCAGAATGGCATGTTGAATAGCTCTTGTTATCGGGCTAAGATATATCCGTCTGTGATTTAATTCGAAATAGGTGTTAGAAACATCATAACGAAGTTATTTGAAACCGATTTATATCAGTTTATGCGAGTATATTGCTATTTTCGGAATTTTCGTAGTATTGCGTTTGAGGATTTGGACATGTGTGTGCCAGGTAGCTACTATTAGCTGCTAGTTCCGACGTTGAAGTGGACGTTTTACAACAAAGCAACGATTCTTTTGGACAAAAGGACACCTTGCCCAAGATTCTGATGGAAGCTCGTCCAAAAGTAAGAACTATTTATGATTTTATTCCGTATTTATGTGGAAAAATGTAAACGCATTTTTCGGCCAATATTGCGGCACTAGTCTGGCTGTAACGCACACTGTATGTCAAGTAAGGTTAATTTTAAAAATCTAAATCAGCGGTTGCATTAATAACCAATGCATCTTTCATTAGCTGTCCAACCTGTATTTTTTTAGTCAATCTAATCGATAAATAATCGTAAGCTTAGGTGCCCTTCCAAGATGGCGCCGGCCAGAATGCATGCCATGTTTTGACTGATTACATAGCATAACCACGATTTGTGATGCTAAATATGCACATTTTCGAACAAACTCTATATGCATTGTGTAATATGATGTTACAGGACTGTCATCTGAAGAATTCTGAGAAGGTTAGTGAAAAAATTTATATATTTTGGTGGTGATAACGTTATCGCGCTTTTTGCCTGGAATCAATGCTGGGGTGATGTTAGCTCATGTGGTATGCTAATATAACGATATATTGTGTTTTCGCTGTAAAACACTTAGAAAATCTGAAATATTGTCTGGATTCACAAGATGTTGGGCTTTCATTTGCTGTACGCTGTGTATTTTTCAGAAATGATTTAAGATGAGTAATTAGGTAATACACGTTGCTCTCTGTAGTTATTCTAGTCGCTTTGGGTGAGTTTTGTGATAGTGGCTGCAATGGTAAACTGTGATTTATACCTGAAAAATGCAAATTTTTCTAAAAAAACATATGCTATACCATAAATATGTTATCAGACTGTCATCTTATGAAGTTGTTTCTTGGTTAGTGGCTATATATATCTTTATTTAGTCGAATTAGTGATAGCTACTGATGGAGTAAAAAACTGGTGGAGTAAAAAAAGTGGTGTCTTTTGCTAACGTGGTTAGCTAATAGATTTACATATTGTGTCTTCCCTGTAAAACATTTTAAAAATCAGAAATGATGGCTGGATTCACAAGATGTTGGGCTTTCATTTGCTGTATGCTGTGTATTTTTCAGAAATGTTTTAGGATGAGTATTTTGGTAATTGACGTCGGTCTCTGTAATTATTCCGGCTGCTTCCAACGCTATTTCAGATTGCAGCTGCAATGTAGAACTGTGATTTATACCTGAAATATGCAAATTTTTCTAAAAAAAACATATGCTATACCATAAATATGTTATCATACTGTCATCTTATGAAGTTGTTTCTTGGTTAGTGGCTATATATATCTTTATTTAGTCGAAATGGTGATAGCTGCCCATGCAGGAAAAAAATGGTGGAGAAAAAAAAAAGTTGTGTCTTTTGCTATCGTGGTTAGCTAATAGATTTACATATTGTGTCTTCCCTGTAAAACATTTTAAAAATCAGAAATGATGGCTGGATTCACAAGATCTGTATCTTTCATCTGGTGTCTTGGACTTGTGATTTAATGTTATTTAGATGCTAGTATTTACTTGTGACGCTATGCTAGGCTATGCTAGTCAGCTTTTTTACTGTGGGGGGTGCTCCCGGATCCGGGATGAGTACCAAGTAAAAGTTAACATCGACAGGGTTGTAGTGGAGCGGGTTGAGAGTTTCAAGTTCCTTGGTGTCCACATCACCAACGATCTATCGTGAAGAGGGCACAACTACACCTTTTCCCCCTGAGGAAGATTTGGCGTGGGTCCCCAGATCCTCAAAAAGTTATTGAGCTGCACCATCGAGAGGATCCTGACCGTTTGCATCACCGCCTGGTAGTTCTTCCGGCGCCAAAAAGAGATGGCCGCCTCGCTTCGCGTTCCTTGGAAAATATGCAGTATTTTGTTTTTTTATGTGTTATTTCTTACATCGGTACCCCAGGTAATCTTAGGTTTCATTACATACAGTCGGGAGGAACTACTGAATATACGATTAACGTCAACTCATCATCGTTCCTACCAGGAATATGACTTTCCCGAAACGGATCCAGTGTTTTGCCTTCCACCCAATACAATGGATCTGATCCCAGCCGGCGACCCTGTGCGACGCCGAAAAAGGGGCAAACGAGGCGGTCTCGTGGTCAGGCTTCGGAGACGGGCACATCGCGCTCCACTCCCTAGCATACTACTCGCCAATGTCCAGTCTCTTGACAATAAGGTTGATGAAATCCGAGCACGGGTAGCATTCCAGAGAGACATCAGGGATTGCAACGTGCTCTGCTTCACGGAAACATGGCTAACTCAAGGGACGCTAACGGAGTCGGTGCAGCCAGCTGGTTTCTTCATGCATCGCGCCGACAGAAACAAACATCTTTCCGGTAAGAAGAGGGGCGGGGGGGTATGCCTTATGATTAACGAGAAGTGGTGTGATCATCATAACAACACACAGGAACTCAAGTCATTCTGTTCACCTGATCTAGAACTCCTCACAATCAAATGTCGACCGCATTATCTACCAAGGGAATTCTCTTCAATCATAATCACAGCCGTATATATTCCCCCCCAAGCAGACACATCGATGGCCCTGAACGAACTTTATCTGACTCTTTGTAAACTGGAAACCACACACCATGAGGCTGCATTCATCGTAGCTGGGGATTTTAACAAGGCTAATCTAAAAACAAAACTCCCTAAATTCTATCAGCATATCGATTGTGCTACCAGGGCTGGGAAAACCCTAGATCATTGTTATACTAATTTCCGCGACGCATATAAGGCCCTCCCCCGCCCCCCTTTCGGAAAAGCTGACCACGACTCCATTTTGTTGATTCCAGCCTACAAACAGAAACTCAAACAACAAGCTCCCGCGCTCAGGTCTGTTCAACGCTGGTCCGACCAATCTGAATCCACGCTTCAAGACTGCTTCGATCATGCGGATTGGAATATGTTCCGCATCGCGTCCAACAACAATATTGACGAATATGCTGATTCGGTGAGCGAGTTCATTAGGAAGTGCATTGACGATGTCGTACCCACAGCAACGATTAAAACATTCCCAAACCAGAAACCGTGGATTGACGGCAGCATTCGCGTGAAACTGAAAGCGCGAACCACTGCTTTTAACCAGGGCAAGGTGACGGGAAGCATGACCGAATACAAACAGTGTAGCTATTCTCTCCGCAAGGCAATCAAACAGGCTAAGTCCCAGTACAGAGACAAAATCGAGTCGCAATTCAACAGCTCAGACACAAGAGGTATGTGGCAGGGTCTACAGTCAATCACGGATTACAAAAAGAAAACCAGCCCCGTCACGGACCAGGATGTCTTGCTCCCAGACAGGCTAAACAACTTTTTTGCCCGCTTTGAGGACAATACAGTGCCACTGACACGGCCCCCTACCAAAACCTGCGGGCTCTCCTTCACTGCAGCCGAGGTGAGTAAAACATTTAAACGTGTTAACCCTCGCAAGGCTGCAGGCCCAGACGGCATTCCCAGCCGCGTCCTCAGAGCATGCGCAGACCAGCTGGCTGGTGTGTTTACGGACATATTCAATCAATCCTTATCCCAGTCTGCTGTTCCCACATGCTTCAAGAGGGCCACCATTGTTCCTGTTCCCAAGAAAGCTAAGGTAACTGAGCTAAACGACTACCGCCCCGTAGCACTCACTTCCGTCATCATGAAGTGCTTTGAGAGACTAGTCAAGGACCATATCACCTCCACCCTACCGGACACCCTAGACCCACTCCAATTTGCTTACCGACCCAATAGGTCCACAGACGACGCAATCGCAACCACACTGCACACTGCCCTAACCCATCTGGACAAGAGGAATACCCATGTGAGAATGCTGTTCATCGATTACAGCTCAGCATTTAACACCATAGTACCCTCCAAACTCGTCATCAAGCTCGAGACCCTGGGTCTCGACCCCACCCTGTGCAACTGGGTCCTGGACTTCCTGACGGGCCGCCCCCAGGTGGTGAGGGTAGGTAACAACATCTCCACCCCGCTGATCCTCAACACTGGGGCCCCACAAGGGTGCGTTCTGAGCCCTCTCCTGTACTCCCTGTTCACCCACGACTGCGTGGCCATGCACGCCTCCAACTCAATCATCAAGTTTGCGAATGACACTACAGTGGTAGGCTTGATTACCAACAACGACGAGACGGCCTACAGGGAGGAGGTGAGGGCCCTCGGAGTGTGGTGTCAGGAAAATAACCTCACACTCAACGTCAACAAAACAAAGGAGATGATTGTGGACTTCAGGAAACAGCAGAGGGAGCACCCCCCTATCCACATCGACGGGTCAGTAGTGGAGAAGGTGGAAAGTTTTAAGTTCCTCGGTGTACACATCACGGACAAACTGAATTGGTCCACCCACACAGACAGCGTTGTGAAGAAGGCGCAGCAGCGCCTCTTCAACCTCAGGAGGCTGAAGAAATTCGGCTTGTCACATAAAGCACTCACAAACTTCTACAGATGCACAATCGAGAGCATCCTGTCGGGCTGTATCACCGCCTGGTACGGCAACTGCTCCGCCCACAACCGTAAGGCTCTCCAGAGGGTAGTGAGGTCTGCAGAACGCATCACCAGGGTCAAACTACCTGCCCTCCAGGACACCTACACCACCCGATGTCACAGGAAGGCCATAAAGATCATCAAGGACAACAACCACCCAAGCCACTGCCTGTTCACCCCGCTATCATCCAGAAGGCGAGGTCAGTACAGGTGCATCAAAGCAGGGACCGAGAGACTGAAAAACAGCTTCTATCTCAAGGCCATCAGTGTAACGGTCCTGACCTGTTTTATGTTGTTTTTTGTATGTGTTTAGGTCAGGGCATGTGTTTTGGGTGGGCAGTCTATGTTATCTGTTTCTATGTTGGTTTTGGTTGCCTGGTATGGCTCTTAATTAGAGGCAGGTGTTTTGCGTTCTCCTCTAATTAAGAGTCATATTTAGGTAGGGTGTTCTCACTGTTTGTTTGTGGGTGAATGTCTTCCGTGTTTGTGTATGATGTTACACCATACGGGATTGTTTCGGTTTGTTCGTGCGTTTTTGTAGTAAGTACTTGTTCGTTCGTTCTGCGTGTGTTATGTCAGTTCGTCGTACTAAGTCTGTCTATTTTCGTTTTGTTATTTTGTTAGTTTATTCAAGTATAGTTTGTTTCGTTTTGTCTTATAAATAAAATTCATCATGTATTCACAACCCGCTGCGCCTTGGCTCGATCACTACTCCACCTCTTCTTATGAAGAGAGAGAGGACAGCCGTTACAGAATCACCCACCATTCCAGAGCCAAGCAGCGGAGTAAATGGAGTAAGGGACAGGAAAAGAAGGAGCAATGGACATGGGACGATATATTGGACGGAAAGGGTTGCTACACATGGGAGGAGATCCTGGCTGGTAGGGATCGCCTCCCATGGGAACAGCTGGAGGCACTGAGGAGAGCAGAGGCTACCGGAGAGAGGAACCGGAGCTATGAGGGAACGCGTCTGGCACGGAAGCCCAAAAAGCCCGTAAGTAACACCCAAAAATTTCTTGGGGGGGGGCTAAGAGGTAGTGGGCCAAGGGCAGGTAGGAGACCTGCGCCCACTTCCCAGGCTTACCGTGGAGAGCGGGAGTACGGGCAGGCGCCGTGTTACGCAGTAGAGCGCACGGTGTCTCCTGTACGAGTGCATAGCCCAGTGCGGGTTATTCCACCTCCCCGCACTGGTAGGGCTAGATTGGGTATTGAGCCAGGTGTCATGAGGCCGGCTCAACGCATCTGGTCTCCAGTGCGTCTCCTCGGGCCGGCATACATGGCACCGGCCTTACGCATGGTTTCCCCGGTTCGCCTACATAGGCCGGTGCGGGTTATTCCACCTCCCCGCACTGGTCGGGCGACCGGGAGCATTCAACCAGGTAAGGTTGGGCAGGCTCAATGCTCAAGAGTGCCAGTACGCCTCCACGGTCCGGTATTTCCGGCGCCACCTCCCCGCCCCAGCCTAGTACCTACAGTGCCTACACTACGCACTAGGCTACCAGTGCGTCTCCTGAGCCCAGTTCCTCCTCCACGCACTCTCTCTGTAGTGCGTGTATCCAGTTCGGTGCCTCCAGTTCCGGCACCACGCACAAAGCCTCCTGTGCGTCTCCAGAGCCCTGAACACACTGTATCTTCTCCCCCTACTAATCCTGATGTGCTTGTCCTCAGCCCGGTGTCACCAGTGCCGGTACCTTGCATCAGGTATAGAGTGGGCTTTGAGAATACAGTGTGCCCTGTCCCTGCTCCCCGCACTAGTAGGAAGGTGCTTATCCTTAGCCCGGTGCCTCCAGTTCCGGCACTACGCACCAGGTCTACAGTGCGCCTTATCCGGCCAGAGCCATCCGTCTCACCAGCGCCATCTGAGCCATCCGTCTCACCAGCGCCATCTGAGCCATCCGTCTCACCAGCGCCATCTGAGCCATCCGTCTCCCCAGCGCCGTCTGAGCCATCCGTCTGCAATGAGCCTGCAAAGCCGCCCGTCTGCCATGAGCCTGCAAAGCCGCCCGTCTGCCATGAGCCTACAGAGCCGTCCGCCAGACAGGAGCCGCTAGAGCCGCCCGCCAGACAGGAGCCGCTAGAGCCGTCCGTCAGACAGGATCTGCCAGAGCCGCCAACCAGACAGGATCTGCCAGAGCCGCCAACCAGACAGGATCTGCCAGAGCCGCCAACCAGACAGGATCTGCCAGAGCCGCCAACCAGACAGGATCTGCCAGAGCCGCCAGCCAGACAGGATCTGCCAGAGCCGTCAGCCTGCCATGACCAGCCAGAGCCGTCAGCCTGCCATGACCAGCCAGAGCCGTCCTGCCATGACCAGCCAGAGCCGTCCTGCCATGACCAGCCAGAGCCGTCCTGCCATGACCTGCCAGAGCCGTCCTGCCATGACCTGCCAGAGCCGTCCTGCCATGACCTGCCAGAGCCGTCCTGCCATGACCTGCCAGAGCCGTCCAGCCAGGACCTGCCAGAGCCGTCCAGCCAGGACCTGCCAGAGCCGTCCAGCCAGGACCTGCCAGAGTCCCTCAGCCAGGACCTGCCAGAGTCCCTCAGCCAGGACCTGCCAGAGTCCCTCAGCCAGGACCTGCCAGAGTCCCTCAGCCAGGACCTGCCAGAGTCCCTCAGCCAGGACCTGCCAGAGTCCCTCAGCCAGGATCTGCCAGAGTATATCAGCCGGGACCTGCCCCTTGTTCCGGTGTTGCCCCTTGTCCCGGTGCTGCCCCTTGTCCCGGTGCTGCCCCTTGTCCCGGTGCTGCCCCTTGTCCCGGTGCTGCCCCTTGTCCCGGTGCTGCCCCTTGTCCCGGTGCTGCCCCTTATCCCGGTGCTGCCCCTTATCCCGGTGCTGCCCCTTATCCCGGTGCTGCCCCTTATCCCGGTGCTGCCCCTTCTCCTGGTGCTGGCCGTTTATTTAGGGGATGTGAGTTTTAGGGTGGTCATTGGGAGGGGTAGACAGAAGCGGGGGGTGACTATGGTGGTGTGGGGACAGCGTCCAGAGCCGGAGCCACCACCGTGGTCAACTGCCCACCCAGACCCTCCCCTGGACTTTGTGCTGGTGCGCCCGGCGTTCGCACCTTGAGGGGGGGGTTCTGTAACGGTCCTGACCTGTTTTATGTTGTTTTTTGTATGTGTTTAGGTCAGGGCATGTGTTTTGGGTGGGCAGTCTATGTTATCTGTTTCTATGTTGGTTTTGGTTGCCTGGTATGGCTCTTAATTAGAGGCAGGTGTTTTGCGTTCTCCTCTAATTAAGAGTCATATTTAGGTAGGGTGTTCTCACTGTTTGTTTGTGGGTGAATGTCTTCCGTGTTTGTGTATGATGTTACACCATACGGGATTGTTTCGGTTTGTTCGTGCGTTTTTGTAGTAAGTACTTGTTCGTTCGTTCTGCGTGTGTTATGTCAGTTCGTCGTACTAAGTCTGTCTATTTTCGTTTTGTTATTTTGTTAGTTTATTCAAGTATAGTTTGTTTCGTTTTGTCTTATAAATAAAATTCATCATGTATTCACAACCCGCTGCGCCTTGGCTCGATCACTACTCCACCTCTTCTTATGAAGAGAGAGAGGACAGCCGTTACAATCAGACTGTTAAACAGCCACCACTAACATTTAGCGGCCGCTGCCAACATACTGACTCAACTCCAGCCACTTTAAAAATGGGAATTGATGGAAATTATGTAAAAATGTACCACTAGCCACTTTAAACAATGCCACTTAATATAATGTTTACATACCCTACATTACCCATCTCATATGTATATACTGTACTCTATATCATCTACTGCATCTTGCCATCTTTATGTAATACATGTACCACTAGCCACTTTAAACTATGCCACTTTATGTTTACATACCCTACAGTACTCATCTCATATGTATATACCGTACTCTATACCATCTACTGCATCTGCCATGCCGTTCTGTACCACCACTCATTCATATATCTTTATGTACATATTCTTTATCCCTTTACACTTGTGTGTGTGTGTAAGGTAGTAGTTGTGGAATTGTTAGGTTAGATTACTTGTTGGTTATTACTGCATTGTCGGAACTAGAAGCACAAGCATTTCGCTACACTCGCATTAACATCTGCTAACCATGTGTATGTGACTAATACAATTTGATTTGATTTGATTTGGTATGGCAACTGCTCGGCATCTGACCATAAGGCGTTACAGAGGGTAGTGCGTATGGCCCAGTACATCACTGGGTCCACGCTTCCTGCCATCCAGGACCTACAGTTGAAGTCTGAAGTTTACATACACTTATGTTGATTTCTAAGATACATTGATATTATTTATAAGATATTGCACAAACAATATACTGATTTAGGCCTACACCAGCACTGGTATCAGGCTGTATTAGCTAGCTACAGCTGAAGTCGGAAGTTAACATACACTTAGTTTGGAGTCATTAAAACTAGTTTTTCAACCACTCCACAAATTTCTTGTTAACGAACTATAGTTTTGGCAAGTCGGTTAGGACATCTACTTTGTGCATGACACAAATAGTTTTTTCCAACAATTGTTTACAGACAGATTATTTCCCTTATAATTCAATGTATCACAATTCCAATGGGTCAGAGGTTACATACGCTAAGTTGACTGTGCCTTTAAACAGCTTGGAAAATTCTAGAAAATTGTCATGGCTTTAGAAGCTTCTAATAGGCTAATTGACATCATTTGAGTCAATTGGAGGTGTACCTGTGGATGTATTTCCAGGCCTACCTTCAAACTCAGTGCCTCTTAGCTTGACATCATGGGAAAATCAAAGGAAATCAGCCAAGACCTCAGAAAAGAAATGGTAGACCTCCACAAGTCTGGTTCATCCTTGGGAACAATTTCCAATAGCCTGAAGGTACCACGTTCATCTGTACAAACAATAGTACGCAAGTATAAACACCATGGGACCACGCAGCCGTCATACCGCTCAAGAAGGAGACGCGTTCTGTCTCCTAGAGATGAACGTACTTTGGTGCGAAAAGTGCAAATCAATCCCAGAACAACAGCATAGGACCTTGTGAAGATGCTGGAGGAAACAGGTACAAAAATATCTATATCCACAGTACAGTAAAATGAGTCCTATATCGACATAACCTGAAAGGCCGCTCAGCAAGGATGAAGCCACAGCTCCAAAACCGCCATAAAAAAGCCAGACTACGGTTTGCAACTGCACATGGGGACAAAGATTGTACTTTTTGGAGAAATGTCCTCTGGTCTGATGAAACAAAAACAGAACTATTTGGCCATAATGACCATCATTATGTTTGGAGGAAAAAGGGGGAGGCTTGCAAGCCGAAGAACACAATCCCAACCATGAAGCACGGGGGTGGCAGCATCATGTTGTGGGGGTGCTTAGCTGCAGGAGGGACTGGCGCACTGGTGCCCCAAGCCATAAGACTGCTGAACAATTAATCAAATGGCCACCTGGGCTATTTGCATTGACACCCCCCCATGTGTTTTTACACTGCTGGTACTCGCTGGTTATTATCTATGCATAGTCACTTTACCCTTACCTACATGTACAAATGACCTTGACTTACCTGTATATAGGTACCCTCTGCATATAGCCTCATTATTGTTATTTTATTATATTACTTTTTATTATTTTTTACTTTAGTTTATTTGGTAAATATTTTATTAACTCTTCTTGAACTGCACTGCTGGTTAAGGGTTTGTCAGTAAGTAAGCATTTCACGGTAAGGTCTACACTTGTTGATTTCGGCGCAAATAACATTTGATTTGATTGTTAGAGCCTGTAGACCAGGCAACATTTGCGTAGTGTATTGCAGCCTTACGTGACAGGCAAGCCAGCAGTGGGATGCAGGGTGGTATTCTGCTGCCAGAATAGAGATGCACAGAGAGAGGAAAGACTAGAAAATATAGATTGGAAGGCTGGATGCTGGAGGTGGTTCTGCCAAGAGGGTTTTCTATGGGATGTGTCGAGCTTCTGTTCTTCACAGAACTAGAACTAATCAAGCAACTCTTACAAGAAGATTAGCCTCCCCGCTTCCAAGTATTATACTTAGCCTACACTCTAAAGGCTGTACCAAGGAGTCAAAGCTCAAGTCAGTCATAGTCTACTTCTATTGAGCAATAGCATCTACACCACATCAATGCAAATCTCCCATTGCATTAGCCAAAGATTTGTGCAATGTCTTTTCTGTGGGGTAAGGATGTGAAAAGCTATAAAAAAAGAAGGCCTGAGATGCAGTCAAATACAACAGCTTTTATGTAAATGTCAGGGTACTTATCTGTACTGTAGGTAAAAATAGTATTTTTTGTTGGCATATTATCGCCTGTTTGCAAGAAAATCTGCATACGAACAAGTTCTGCTCTTCTTTGAATTTGATTCATCCAGTGTGAGATACAGTATGTGTGTGTATGCTTACTGTATCCGTGTGTGTATGCTTACACTATCCGTGTGTGTTTGTGTGCGTGTCATGTGTGCTTACCGTATACGTTTTTGTGTGTGTTTGTATTGACCTCTATATGTATGCATGTGTGTCGGCACGTGTTGTCACGCCCTGATCTGTTTCACCTGTTCCTGTGATTGTCTCCACCCCCTCCAGGTGTCACTTATTTTCCCCAGTGTATTTATCACCTGTGTTTCCTGTCTCTCTGTGCCAGTTTGTCTTGTATGTTTAATCAAGTCAACGAGCGTGTTTTTCCCATACTCCTTTTGCTATTCTCCTTTTTCTAGTCCCCCCGGTTTTGACCCTTGCCTGTTTCTGGACTCTGTACCAGCCTGCCTGACCATTCCGCCTGCCGACCACGAGCCTGTCTGCCACTCTGTACCTCCTGGACTCTGATCTGGTTTTGACCTTTTTGCCTGTCCACGACCAGTCTCTTGCCTACCCCTTTGGATTATTAAACATTGTGAGACTCCAACCATCTGCCTCCTGTGTCTGCATCTGGGTCTCGCCTTGTGCCTTGATACCCGTATGGTTTACCATCAGCGTAACTCACACTGACATCTCTCATGTTCTCTTTGCACAATTAAAGCAGATTGCATTTATTCCCAAAGCCTCTTTCCTCTCCTTCTCTGTCACCCTGACATGACACGCTCGTCAGCACAGAAAAATACTATGTAACTATGTGTAAATGCTTATGTTACAGAGGTGTCTGCTCATACCGCACAGTTCACTGTAACCACTTTTCCTCTCAGATGCAGAAATGACACTGACATAGTTATACAGGGTTACTGCACATTCATACATTCACTCTTCACACACAAGCACACGTTCCCACACACACAAGCACACACACAAGCAGAAGAGAGGCAAATGGGATTGGCAAATAAAGCACCGTGTTACAAAATGAGAATCCTTTTATCCTTAGAATTTACTTGACGTTCCATATATTGCCAGGATTCAGTGTGATACGTGTGGTAATGTTAAGGCAGTGCTCTTTTGCTTTTTGTGTTCAATATGCACATATTATCAGCATATTCCGAAACGGTTTTGTTTCCTTAGCCATTTGAAAAGTGGAGCGGAGTTATTCCACCTTAGTTGATAGACCTTTGGGCTTGCCTTGCAGTGTGACAGTGTTTGAATGGCGAAGGTGCATAAAGATGGCGGCCCTCATGTACTTACCACAAACACCTCATTTGCTAAGTTCACCGTATTGTACAGTGCTCACCATTACTCTTTTTTTGTATTGGCATTAGCACAGTATACATGATCCCAATTCGAGCTCCAATTTGAGAAAACAAAAAAGTAGATTGGGCTGTAGTTTAAAAAGTTTGTGGATAGTGCTCAAACAACGATATCTTATCTGAATTCCTCCATCTTTGCACACCTTCGCCATTCAAACCAAATGGCAGAGGGACTAGGAAGGGAATTGGCCTGGGAATATACTCCAGATATTTTTATATTGCCATTGTGCTTGGGTTGAAGGAAGAAGCAGTAACGACAAAGTAATCAGCCCTCATTCATATGTGGGTTGGAGTAGTTAGTACAACTTCTCCAAAAACTTGCCAGTTGGCCGTTTGAAGGCATTTAGAGGGAGTGGAGAACTCATGTTGTTGGGCCTCCCGCCACTAAACATGATTCATTTTTGAATACCCTCCCTCCCATCCACTAATGATGTGCACTTTGCCAGGCCTTGCCTCCTCTCTCCACCCACTCCAGAGCCTTCTCCCAGTCTACAATGTACCTCACAGCACTAGCTAACCACACCACACACATGAACATCTCCCCAATCATAATCAAAAGGACCAGCATTTATCAATCATGCAATATTTATGTGCTCTTGAAAGGCCCTGTTTTGCCCTAAATCGACAGGAGTCATGGGAGAGGATAAGAGGGGATTTTGTCAGGCTGTGAAGTACCTTTTTAGGTTAGGTATTTCCACGGCATGAGTAGGGCTGGGCCTTCATCACACTCCACCCCAACCCTACCCACGTTCCTCCTCAATATGAGGAAGGGGAGAAAATAAAGAAAGAATGGGAAATAAAATATGCTTAGAAGCTGGATCGGCTTTCACAGAGATGCAGTCCAGTCTGCAGGGAGGAGATTGCAGGCTCTTCAGACAAAGCCCAAATTCTGCTATCAGGCACCTAAAAAACTATTATCCGAGCTCTGTTTGTCTGAAGAGATTTCTCAAGAATCTCAGAAGTAGCACAGGGTTGCCAAATTGTGAGAAAAATCCCCTCCAAAAATCTCAATCAGTATCCCAGGACACCCCTCTCGTCTTCTCTCTCTCTCTGCCCATCTTTCTCACTTTCTTTCCTCTCCTCTCCCCTCCTCCCTCTCTCTGTGCAGGTATAAGAGGACACCCTTAACCAGAGAGGAGACAGAGCAATTTTTTATTTATTTTTTACCAGCCAGCACTCAGACAGCATCAGACAAATACTCTGTCTGACAATTCGACATGGCCACTTGGAAATGGGCAGATTTCATATTTGAAATGTTCAACTACCTGGCCATTATATGGCAAGTTCACCAAAGAAGATAAACGTTTTAGTGACGCATCAATAAACATTTAGCGGCGTCACAGCTTCGCTAACTGTGGAGAAGCATGACAGCCACGTTTGAGTGTTCAGAGGAAGAGAAAGATAAACGTTTCTTCACGATGAACTTTGGCGGTCAAAAAGCTTATTAGGAGTGGATCTTTGCATGCAGCCCCCCTGAGAGAGAAAAATGAGGATGATAAGGAGGAGGAAGAGGTGTGTAGCTCCCTTCTCATTTGAGAGAATAAATGCAACCTCTTTATGCAGAGAGCAACAACAATGGATCTATAAGCCCCAGAGTCTGTCACATCCACAATCTCACCCTCTCTCCCTCTACATCTGCCTCTCACCTGATATTTCACTAGATCCCTCAGAAGCTCAGGTAAGAGATGGGATTAGATGAGATGTTGATATAGAGCGGGAGATAGTGAAAGAAAGAAGAGATTGAGAGAGACAGTGAGAGAGAGGGGGAGAGAGAGAGAGATAATCTCTTGGATGCCTTTCATGTTCTTCCCATTTGATCTGAGGCTGGGTTTGGCAGAAGGGGGTGATGGAGAGGTAAGGGATGGTTTGACAACCGACTCTGCGCTTCTCTCTCCTCTTCCTGTTAAGCACTCAGACACGCCACACATCCCTGTGATCTACCCAGAGCCCGGGCATGAAGACTGGCACCGACAAAAAGATCCAGGCCCTCCTCTAATGTACTTCTGAGCATGGGTACGATGGGCTAATGAGACAGCATGAGACAACAGCGACCATTGCTAAGCTAGTAAGCCTATTTAGGTCCCTGCTGTTTCCACTACAGGCGAGTATTACCAGCATTGAAGATGCCTCTAAACACATACACGCATACACAAACGTGTAATACCTATGCTGAGATGCCCCAACAATAGCTAGACTACTACACTAATCTGCATCCACCAGCAAGGTAATTGTCCTTTAATTATCACTGTAATGGAAACCACAGTAAACATTATAAAACAGGAGGTAAATCAAGCCGCTACACCTCACATTACAGAGCAAAACTAAAGTGGTCCAACCAGGTGTACACCTGTTTTAGATATTGATTACCAGAGAAAAGACATCCCCATTGTTCGCAGGCAAGATTAATAATGTTTTTATTTGTATGTTTTATTGTTAAATTCCCCCCAAACCAAATTTCAATGTTAGGGTGACTAATGATGTATGATTGTGGAATGAGAAAACTGTGCCATAACAGCCCAATGGTATTGTTTTCTCTCTCTTGTTCTCTCGCTCTCTCTCTCTCTTTCTTTCTCATTATACTGTATATCTTTCCCCCCATGCGTCTCTGTCTCTCCCTCTCTCTCTATACCCCCATCTTTCTCTCTTTCCAATATTTAGTGCACCTACCCTTACCCCTAGACTGAGGCAGTGAATTCGACACACTCAGCCAGAGAGGCATCTAATTGCATTAGCAAACGGGTGGTCAAACTTTCAGGCTGTCCCTGTTTCATTTTAGGGACAAATTGCTCCAGTTGGTATTTAATTGAAGTGAATCACGTTCCTGTCTAACGCCTGTTTTCTACACTGCTCTGGGCCAAAACATAACTCTATGGAGACAGAACTCTCACTTCACACACACACACACACACACACACACACACACACACACACACACACACACACACGATAGCATGAACAACCTGGTTATAGAACCGGAGATCATCATATTTTGGCTGCTAGCTGATGCCAAGCCTTCAGCATCCTCTGGAAAAGCCAGTAACTAAATAGACACAACATAATTTAGGCCTACAGTACATAGCCAGTCCTAAACAATGACCACCATTATTTAATTCCCTATTTTGTCCTCTCTAAAGGACCATTTAACACTGCGGTCAATCTGACCATTTTAATAACTTAATTTAAATAAAAACATTGAACCCACCTGTCCCTGAATTTTACAAAATTTCTGTATTTTACACTCTAGAAGTACTTTGAGAAAAATATAATGAAAGACAAAAACTTTTGGAGCATTTCTACTTCAAAAGTGCCATGACGGTCAAAATGACCTCATGCATATTTAATAGCCTCGACGAGTACCAATAGCCGTCAGTCTAATAAATACAAATAATATAGACCTTTTCAACTGTCAAAACAATAACATGCTCTACAGTGTATATGCATGCGTGACCAAGAGGTTCCCTTCTAAACATCCGATGCAGTGGCGGGCCATAATTGCTACTAGCTAGCTCAAAATTACAAGTTTGTATTTTTTGATCACATTGACTTGTTCCTACCAGAACGTTTATTTCCTGTTTATTCTCTGTTTGCTCTGGTGGTGCTAGATGTGGCTAGCACAGCAAATGGAGCCCCTTCCAAGCTTTCACCTCACCTTCGGTATGATAGCTTGTCTTTATCTGGTCGAGTACTGTCTTTTTGCTAGCTAGAACCATCTACTTTAAGTGTGACTGTTTTGCCAGTGGCCTACTTGGTGTGTGAACTACTGACAGCTCATCATTTGCAGATAGTTGATGACACATCAACCAGGATCAAGGGGCAGGACAATTTGTGACTTGTTTTTGTAATCACTGGCTGTATTGGGGGGGAGATGGCTTCACCTATCCTAGGCAATCAGCAATTAGTACAGGGAGGTGTGCTCTCCACCTCTGCTAGGAAATTAGCAATTATTGTTACTTCTGCAGTCTCCCCTGGTTTCTCAGCGGCAGCTGTAAGCAGAGGTCTAATCAGTGGTGGTTTTGTCGCAAAACTAAGACCGTAGCCTAAACAAAGACAGCTCTGCCGAGTTGTTCTGCCGAGTTGTTCTGCCGAGTTGTTCGGGAAAGAAAAAGAGGAGTGCTTCACACCACTCTCTCACTTGAGAATCTTACCTAGTTATTTACAGATGATCTCATCTGCTCTTTTGTAGCTTTGTCAACTATGTGTGTGTTTTCTATACTTGTTCACTCCTCTCCCTGTAGGCTTTACAGATGCTCCCCACCCCTTGGCTGCAACCCTTCTAATTTAGTGTACACTGCGCATACAACCCATGTGGAATTCCAGGTCTCTGGCAGCGTTTGGAACTGCCGATCTGCGGTCAAGAACGCTGATTTCATCTCAGCCTACCCTTCAGTCCATTTACTTTTTGTCCCTGACGGAGACATGGCCCACCCCAGAGAACACTGCTACTCCAGCTGTTCTTTCTTCATCTGACTATGTTTTCTCTCACAGTTCGAGAGCATCTTGTCATTGCGGTGGTGACACAGGTCTACTCATTTCTCTTAAGTGGATATTTTCTCTTTTCTCCCTCTCTCACCTGACCATCTCCTCATTTGAATTCCATGCTGTCACTGTTACAGTCATCCATCGCCCACCAGGTGCCCTTGTGGAGTTCCTCAATGAGCTTGACACCTTGACGAGCTAATTTCCTGACGATGGATCACAGCTCTTTGTACTTAGCGACTTCAACCTCCCGACGTCTGCCTTCGATTCATTTCTTTCCAACTCTCTCTTTCCCCTCCTTGCCTCTTTTGACCTCACCCTTTCCCAATCCTCTCGAACTCACAAGGCAGGCAATACGCTTGACCTCATCTGTACTAGAGACTGCTCGCCTAATAATCTCTCTGCAACCCCCCTCCAGGTCTCTGATCCCTACTTTATTTCCTTTTTGGCTCTCTTTCCTCAAACCCTAACCACTCAGCCCCTAAACAGATGGCCATGAGCCATTGCAATCTTTGCTCTCTGTCTCCCACTACTCTCTTCTCTTCTATCCTATCATCTCTCCCTTCTGCTAAATCCTTCTCCCTTCTGCCTCCTGATTCTGCCTCTTCGACCCTACTCTCCTACCTTTCCGCATCCTTGACTCCCACTGTCCCCTTTCCTCCCGGCTGGCTCGGCCCTCCCCTCCTGCTCCGTGGCTGAGTGACTCATTGTGAGCTTACAGAACAGGGCTGAGGGAAAATGAGCAAAAATGGAGGAAAACTAAACTTCTGGAGGATATTATCCTTTCACTCCCTCCTACCTTCTCTTCCTCTGTATCCGTTGCTAAAGCCACTTTCTACCACTCTAAATTTCAAGCTTCTGCCTCTAACCCTAGGAAACTATTTTAAACCTTCTCCTCCCTTCTTAATCCTCCACCCCCTCCTCCCTCTTTGCAGACGACTTTGTCAACCACTTTGAGAAAAAGGTTGACAACATCCGCTACTCATTCACTCAGCCTATTGAGTCCACTTGTCTCACTCACACAGAACCACCCTACGCCATGACCTCTTTCTCCCCTTTCTCTCTAGACATCCTGCGACTAGTGAGGTCCGGCTGCCCAACAACCTGCCCTCTTGACCACATCCCCTCCCCCTTCTCCAGACCATCTTTGGAGACCTTCTCCCATTCCTCACTTCCCTCATCAACTCATCCCTGACCACTGGCTGCATCTCCTCTGACTTTAAAATGGCCCGAGTTGCTCCCCTCCTCAAAAAACCAAAACTCGACGCATCTGACGTCCAAAACTATAGACCTGTATCCCTTTCTTTTCTTTCCAAAACACTTGAACGTGCTGTCTCTGATCAACTTTCTCATTATCTCTCTCAGAACAATATTCTTGGCCCTAACCAGTCAGGATTCAAGATGGGTCCCTCAACCCGAGAGTGCTCTTCTCTGTGTCACAGAGGCTCTCTGCACTGGCAAAGCTTACTCTCTCTCCTCTGTTCTCATCCTCCTAGATTTATACGCTGGCTTTGACACCGTGAACCATCAGATCCTCCTCTCCGCCCTCAGGGCTGGGCGTCTCAGGCTATGCACACTCTTGGATTGCATCCTACCTGGCAGGCCGCTCCTACCAGGTGACGTGGAGAGGATCTGTGTCTGCACCATGTACTCTCACTACTGGTATCCCCCAGGGCTCGGTTCTAGGCCCTTTCCTCTTCTCTCTATACACCAATTCACCCGGCTCTGTCATATCCTCACATGGTCTCTCCTATCATTGCTATTTCTCAACTACTTTTCTCCTTCCCCCCCTCTGACACCGAGGTGGCGACACGCATCTCTGCGTGCCTGGCATATATCTCAACTTGGATATCGGCCCACAACCTCAAGCTCAACAAAGACGGAACTGCTCTTCCTCCTGGGGAAGGCCTGCCTGCTCAAAGACCTCTCCATCACGGTTGACAACTCCACAGTGTCACCCTCCGAGAGTTCCAAGAACCTTGGCGTGACCCTGGACAACACCCTGTCGTTCTCTGCAAACATCAAAGCAGTGACCTCCTCCAGCAGGTTCATGCTCTACAACATCCGTAGAGTACGAACCAATTCACACAGGAAGCGGCACAGGTCCTAATCCAGGCACTTGTTCTCTCCCGTCTGGACTACTGCAACTCGCTGTTGGCTGGGCTCCTTGCTTGTGCCATCAAACCCCTGCAACTTATCCAGAACGCAGCAGCCCGCCTGGTTTTCAACCTTCCCAAGTTCTTTCATGTCACCCCACTCCTCCACACACTCCACTAGCTTCCAGTTGAAGCTCACATCCACGACTAGACCTTGGTGCTTACCTATGGAACAGCAAGAGGAACTGCCCTCCTTACGTTCAGGCTATGCTCAAACCCTACTCCCCAACCTGAGTATTCCATTCTGCTAGCTCAGGTCTCTTGGCCCTCCCAACCCTACGGGAGGGCAGCTCTTGCTTGTGGTGGTCCCACCTAGCTATCTTAACATGAATGCATTAGCTGTAAATCGCTCAGAATAAGAGTGTTTGCACTCTTTTAGCCAGAAAGAGGCTAAAAGAAGGTTGAATATTTGCCCCTTTCAACATTTGGAATAGGCACTTTCAAACAGAGGCGGAGATTCGAACCGAAAGCAAATAACTTTCACTGGTGCCAACATGGTGTAGTGTCATTTCAACCAAAGTATATAAAAAATCTAATAAAAACAATGATCTGAAATATCCATTTATTAATATAAAGTATGTTAGCAATGCTAGCACCGTGAATTTGCGCTTTTGAAGAGGGATGGAAGGGGTGGGTATTTTTGAAAAATCTATGTCTACTCACAGCCAATCAGCCAGCAGCCTCTGGCAATCAGCACTCCACTCATACCTACTCTTCCAATATGAACTCCCCAGGCTCTCGAGAACAACATGAGCGAGGCCTGGAAGCCTAGGTTTCAGCAAATGTAACACTACAGTAGTGATGTGAAGATATATCAAAATCAGCTTACCTTGTGCGCCAGCTTGATTATTACATTTTTCTCACGACAGCCAACAATATAACTATGTGGCTAGCATATGGGTCCAATATTTGACGGCCACATTGTTAACATGAGAGGTTAGCTACAGCAGTTAACCTCTCTCTCTCTCCAATCTGTATCTCCTAGCTTTTCTAATGACATTTAAGTCATTCAGCAGATACTCTTATCCAGAGCGACTTGGAGGAACAATCAGTGTTAAAGGGGAATGGACACACTAGGATTTAGAACGTCAGCTAACTGTAACTGTAAATAACCATATTGGCATTGTTGCATCACTGGCAAGAGAGAACATTTTGGAACTCCCAAAAATGGCTGAATTTACAGAGTAGCTCTGAGTCTGAGAATTAGTTTATTACAGAGAATGAAATAAGATTAATTGGGGAGCCAATAAACTTACTGAAGCCGTTTATGTTTGAGGCGATCGTTACGCCAGATCAAAGAGTTCGTTCTCGTAGCAGTAACAACACAGACATGCCACCTGAAACATCTCAGGTAGAGGGTCTGCGTAGCCAAACACAAACAGGTGTGAGTGGGGATGCTGCCAGATAATGGCTAGAGTAGGAGTGTGTGTGTTGTAGAGAGATGGTGGCGATACAGTTCAAAATCCCAGCGGATGGTGGCTGTTTAACATCCAGTCAGAGGTTCCTGTAAGTCTGTCTGGATGGCAATGTATTTATTGGACATATCACTAATCCTTATGAAGGACTTCCTGGCAGAAGAGGTTACTTGACCAGTCAGCAGCCGATATGCCAGTTAAATAATTGGTGAAATGTTGCTTGATTATAAACTGTTTAAGGTTAATATCAGTAGTGGGTAGGTGCTCAATATATATACCTAATATGTCTTGCAAAAGTATTCATCCCCCTTCGCGTTTGTACATTTTTTTTGCATTACAACCTGTAATTGAAATAGATTTTTATTTGGATTTCATGTAATGGACATTTACAAAAAAACTGAAAAGTGGTGCGTGCATATGTATTCACCCCCTTTGCTATGAAGCCCCTAAATAAGATCTGGTGCAACCAATTACCTTCAGAAGTCATATCATTTGTTAAATAAAGTCCACCTGTGTGCAATCTAAGTGTCACATAATCTGTCACATGATCTCAGTATATACACCTGTTCTGAAAGGCCCCAGAGTCTGCAACACCACTAAGCAAGGGGCACCACCAAGCAAGCGACACCATGAAGACCAAGGAGCTCTCCAAACAGGTCATGGACAAAGTTGTGGAGAAGTACAGATCAGGGTTGGGTTATAAAAAAATATCCAAAACTTTGAACATCCCACAGAGCACCATTAAATCCATTATTAAAAAATGGAAAGAATATGGCACCACAACAAACCTGCCAAAAGAGGGCCGTCCACCAAAACTCACAGACCAGGCAGGGAGAGTATTAATCAGAGATGCAACAATGAGACCAACGATAACCCTGAAGAGCTACAACGCTCCACAGCGGAGATCAGAGTATCTGTCCATAGGACCACTTTAAGCCGTACACTCCACAGAGCTGGGCTTTACGGAAGAGTGGCCAGAAAAAAAGCAATTTCCTAAAGAAAAAAATAAGCAAACACGTTTGGTGTTCACCAAAAGGCATGTGGGAGACTCCCCAAACAAATGGAAGAAGGTACTCTGGTCAGAGACTAAAATTTTGCTTTTTGGCCATCAAGGAACACGCTATGTCTGGAGCGAAACCCAAAACCTCTCATCACCCCGAGAGCACCATCCCCACAGTGAAGCATGGTGGTGGCAGCATCATGCTTTGGGGATGTTTTTTATCGGCAGGGACTGGGAAACTGCTCAGAATTGAAAGAATGATGGATGGCGCTAAATACATGGAAATTCTTGTGGGAAACCTGTTTCAGTCTTCCAGAGATTTGAAACTGGGACAGAGGTTCACCTTCCAGCAGAACAATGACACTAAGCATACTGCTAAAGCAACACTCAAGTGGTTTAAGGGGAAATATTTAAATGTCTTGGAATGGCCTAGTCAAAGCCCAGACCTCAATCCAATTGAGAATCTGTGGTATGACTTAAAGATAGCTGTACACCAGCAGAACCCCTCCTACTTAAAATGGCTGGAGCAGTTTTGGCTTGAAGAATGGGAGGAAATCTCAGTGGCTAGATGTACCAAGCTTATAGAGACATACCCCAAGAGACTTGCAGCTGTAAATGCTGCAAAAGGTGGCTCTACAAAGTATTGATTTTGGTGGGTGAATAGTTATGCATGCTGAAGTTTTCAGTTATTTTGTCTTATTTCTTGTTTGGCATGTTGTGTAAATCAAATGATACAACCCAACAAATTAGGAAAAAATGCCAAGGGGGCTGAATACTTTCTCATGCCACTGTAGGTATAATTCTTTTCCAGATGGGATTGGGCAGTGTGCAGTGTGATGGCGATTGCGTCATGGTAAGAGATCTGGCGATATGGCTGAATATAAACAGTGTAGTTATTCCCTCCACAAGGAAATCAAACAAGCAAAATGCCGGTACAGTGACAAGGTGGAATCGCAATTCAGACACAAGACGTATGTGGCAGGGTCTATAGGAAATCACGGACTACAAAGACAGCCACGTTTCCAGACAAACTTAACACCTTCTTTGCCCGCATTGAGAATAATACAGTGCCACCATCGCGACTCGCTAACGAAGTCTGCCCCCCCCCCCCCCCCCCCTCTCCTTCTCAGTGTCTGGGATGAGTAAAACATTTAAACATGTTAACCCTTGCAAGACTGCCGGCCCAGACGCTATCCCTAGCCGTGTCCTCAGAGCATGCGCAGGCCAGCTGGCTGGTGTGTTTACGGACATATTTAATTGCTCCTTATCCCAGTCTGTTGTCCCCAGATGCTTCAAGATAGCTACCATTGTTCCTGTACCCAAGAAGGCAAAGATAACTGAACTAAATGACTACCGCCAGCTAAAATCCCCAGCTACAATAAATGCAGCCTCCGGGTATATAGTTTCCAGTTTACATAGAGTCGAGTGAAGGGCCGTCTTGATGTTCGCTTGAGGGGGGGGTTTATACAGCTGTGACTATAACTGACGAGAATTCTCTTGGTAGGTAGAATGGCCGGTATTTGATTGTAAGGAATTCTAGGTCGGGTGAGTAGTGAGGACTTGAGTTCCTGTGTGTTGTTATGAGTAGTGTTATGAGTAGTGCACTACTTTTAGGACTTTCATAGGGCTCTGGTCAAAATAGTGCACTAAATAGGGAATAGGGTGCCATTTGGGACACAACCTGTGTCTAATTGTAAGCCATAATAACCAGACAAGTGCACACATAGCCCGAAGTACCAACAACTGGGATGACAGCTTTAACTAAGGTCCCATTCAAGTGGTCTGTGTCAACTGACCACCTATTGCCAATATAGTTGTCACACCCTGATCTGTTTCATCTGTCTTTTTGCTCATCTCCATCCCCTACCAGGTGTTCCCTTCTCCCCTCATTATCCCCTGTGTATTTAGACCTGTTTTCTTTGTTTGTCTATTGCCAGTTAATTTTGTTTGTCAAGCCCACCAGCGTTTTTCCCCTTGCTCCTGTCTGTTTCTAGTTCTAGTTTTCAAATTTTCCCAGTTTTGACCATTCTGCCTGCCCTGACCCGAAGCCTGCCTGCCGTCCTGTACCTAGTCCCACCACACTGGATTATTTTACCTCTGCCTGCCCTGACCCTGAGACTGCCTGCCGTTCTGTACCTTTTGGACTCTGATCTGGATTTACTGACCTCTGCCTGCACTTGACCTGTCGTTTTGCCTGCCCCCTGTTCTAGTAATAAACTTTTGTTACTTCGACACTGTTTGGGTCTTCCCCAAAACGTGATTGTACGAACTGGCCATGACCGACCCAGCAGACTCAGACCAGCTTTACAATGCCGTCTCCCTGCAAGGAGCCACCATTGGACGACACGAGGAGTTACTGCAATGTCTTATGGAGGGACTCCATACCCTGGCAAATTGACATGACCAGGCGTTTGAGACTTTGCTGTCCTTCTGCCTCCCCCACCGGTGGAGGGTTCTTCTTTGTGGAGAAGAAAAACCCTGCATCCGTGCATCGACTACCGGGGTCTTAGCGACATCACGGTGAAGAACCGCTACCCGCTACCACTCATCTCCTCGGCCTTCGAGCCACTCGAGGGGGCCACTGTGTTCTTCAAGCTGGACCTACGGAACGCCTACTACCTAGTGTGGATACGGGACGATAATGAGTGAAACACTGCCTTCAATGCGGCCAGCGGTCACTACGAGTATCTGGTCATGCCATTTGGCCTCACCAACGCACCAGCTGTGTTCCAGGCTCTGGTCAATGACGTTCTCCACAACATGTTGAGCCGGTTCGTCTTTGTCTACCTTGACAACATCCTTGTTTTCTCCCGTTCTGCCCAAGAACACGTGCTCCACGTCCCACAGGTTCTCCACCGCCTCCTGGAGAACCATCGCTCCACAATCCCCTTTCTGGGTTACATAATTTCTGCAGGGAGTATACAGATGGATCCCGGGTAGGTGAGAGCGGTGGTGGATTGTCCCCAGCCTACATCCAGGGTGCAGCTGCAACATTTCCTTGGATTCACCAACTTTTATCACAGCTATATCCGGGTTTATTTACAGCACCCTGGCTTCCCCCGTCTGCACTCATCTCTCCCAAAGTTCCGTTCACGTGATCCCCAGCTGCTGACCGGGCGTTCCAGGATCTCAAACACCGTTTCACCACAGCTCACATCTTGGTTCATCCCGCCAGTTCGTGGTGGAGGCCAATGCTTTGGATGTTGGAGTAGGGGCTGTCCTGTACCAGCGTTCTTCCCTGGACCTCAAGTTACATCCCTGAGCCTTCTTCTCCCATCGCCTTAACACCATGGAAAGGAACTACGATTTAGGTGAGTCGTGAGCTTCTCACAGTGAAGATGGCGTTGGAGAAGTGAAGGCACAGGCTGGAGGGGGCGGAACATCCGTTCATTGTGTGGACCGACCACAAGAACCTGGAACATCTCCGCACCGTCAAGCGTCCCAACCTGGTTCAACTTCTCCACTCCTATCGACCAGGATCCAAGAACATCAAGCCAGATTCGCTGTCACGCCGAAATAGACCCGCGGCTACACCCTCGGACCCAGAGACCAACCTTCCCACCGTATGTCTGGCAATGGCACTCAGCTGGGGAATAGGGAAGCCGGTCCATGAGGCCCAGCGTTCCCAGCCGATCCCCGTGGGGTCCCAGATAACCGGATGTTTATGCTTGAGCTATCCGCTCCTCGGTCCTGGAGTGGGCCCACTCCTCCAGGCTTGCCTGCCACCTGGGCTCCCGTCGTACCCTGGCCTTCCACCCATTCCAATCTTTAACATGTTATACGTTTTGAGTTGGGACATCAACATTAGACCTAAAACTTCCCAGTATCACTGTGACATGGAGAATAAATAGTACACTCTTACAAAAGTTTTTGGGGCTGGATTCCAATAGGAGTTACTCATCACTTTGCAAGCCAGCATAATGTGACTTGCAGGCCATAATGTGACTTGCATGTCTGAGAGTCCTAACACGACTGTGTTAGGGTATATTTAGGCCCTCAAAGTAAGGTCTTATGATATATGCAATGTATTGTCATAAATAATAAAAAAATGTCGCTTTCACACATACCTTCACACGGGTGTGATCGTTCTACAGTGGTCCCTGAAGCGTACGATCACACCGTGTGATTAGAACGCTGATTTAGAACGCTTATTTAAAACGGACAGTTTTGAATGACTCAACAATCAGCATTTGAGCTGGCCACACTTTCTTCAGAAACTATTTACACAAACACAGCCCTTACAAAGTTATGTCCAGAATGCAAGCAGTTTATTTTGGGAAGCAATGTTCAGATATTCACAGAAGTATTAAAAGCATAACACAATCATCCTAACTTGAAAAATGTAGGCTACATGTGTCCTAGCGCTGAGGAAAGATTGACGCAACACAAGCGGTCATATATATTTTACACAAATACTATGTGCACATTACAATCTAAGCAAAAAATCGGAATGCATGATTTATCACCAGAAATTTTAAAACTTGAATTAAATAGTAAATATATCAATAATACCACACAACATTTTCTGATAGTGATTTATTGATACAAATGGCGCGTGCAGGCAGTAAATCACGTAACCTCTCACTCTGAGCCATGCAGTGTTGTTGTTTATGTATGTAGCTAATGAGCTAAGCTGTAGCATTAGCAATATCTTTCAAAAGGAGAAAACTCACAAATGTGGGAAAATTCTGACAATGAGTCTGAGTCAAAGTCAGGAATCAGATTCTGACAGTTACAGTGAGGAGCTGCCCCCCAAGCCATTGAGAACCCTGAATCTGAGGACCGCTTGTCCACCGACAAAGTCCTAGTTCCAGTTGAAGTGCTGGTGGTGATGGAGACAGACCGATAGTGGATGAAATTACAGGAGTTCTGTGGTAGCTGGAAGGCTGCCAGCCATTCCACCCCTCCTGGCCCTGCTGTTTGCGTTGATGAGTCCCAGTCTGGAGTGCAACGCCCCTTGCCATTTCCATCTGAGGCAGGGCTTCAAGTTGTTTCTGACGGAGGAGCTGGTGGGAGACATAGCAGAGACCAATCGCTATGCCTTGGAGCTACAGGAGAAGAGAGAGCCTGTAGTGGGGGAGGACAACCACAATTAGTGAAATGTATACCTTCCTGGTGACAGTCCTTCAAAAGGGGATAGTAAAGAAGATCTCCCTAAGAGAATACTGGAGCAGAGATCCTATGTTTGCAACTCCCTTCTTTGTCACCCTCTTTTCCCAAGACTGCTTCCTAATTCTGCTGCTATGACTGCATTTCATCAACAACGCTACTGCCATCTTAAATGACCCGTTATACAAAATAAGAAATGTCAACAGCTGGCAGTAAAGTGCCATGACAAACGAGACGTCCATGTCCTCTCTACTGTCCATACAGCAACAGGGAAGGTGGACCACCTGACGGGAGAGAGAAACATCAAACCAGAGAGAGAGAAACATCAAACCAGACTGTGTGCTTGACTATAACCTCAAAATGGGGGCAGTGGATAAGGTGGACATGATAAACAGCTTTGTAGAATGCACTCAGAAAACGATCAAGTGGTATAAGATATTTTTCCAGGGTAGCTTCAAAATACAACAAGCCAATACTTCTGATGCAATTAGCATTGTTCAACAGAGCTAATAGAAGAATGTAACTAGCTACATAAGCACGATTGAATATAACACCATACAGGTTATGACATGAGTAACGTTACCTCGCGTGTCTGCAGTTATAAGGAATATACACAAATATATTATGCTCCATACACACAGTGAGCTACAGTAGAAAATATATAACACGACACACAGAAACTATTATCACGTAATAAGGCACTTACTTTGTTAGAAACACAGTCTGGATTTGAACATGGGTGTCTGTAGTGACGCCTCTAGCACTGAGACGCTGTGCCACTTACATTTACATTTACATTTTAGTCATTTAGCAGACGCTCTTATCCAGAGCGACTTACAGTAGAGTGCATACATTTTATTACATTTTTACATACTGAGACAAGGATATCCCTACCGGCCAAACCCTCCCTACCGGCCAAACCCTCCCTAACCCGGACGACGCTATGCCAATTGTGCGTCGCCCCACGGATCTCCCGGTTGCGGCCGGCTGCGACAGAGCCTGGGCGCGAACCCACTTGGGAGTCATAAGGCCAGGGTAGCTTCAAAATACAACACATGCTAATACTTCTCTGACGCAATTAGCATTGTTTTCCAGAGCTAACAGAAGAATGTAGCTAGTTACCTAAGCATCGAGTATAACACCATAAAGGTTATGAAATGAGTAACGTTACATCGCATGTCCGCGGATGTAAGGAATATACACAAAAACATTATGCTACAGTAGAAACGACATGCAGAAACTATTATATGTAATAAGGCACTTACTTTGATAGAATCGCACACATTTCCAAAGTTATTATTGGTAACAAAAACAACTTTGATTGTGATGCAGGCAACAGACGGAAAATGTGAACACGTGTATGCAGGACGGGGTATGAGCAAATGTCTGCAGACTTGAACTGCACAAACAATTGGGAAGTGTTTGGGGAATTTTGTCCGGGTCAGAAATGTCAAAAAAATTCATTAGTCCGCAAAAGTAAAAATTACTACTTTTATGTGAATGAATGAGGTGGAACACACCTCAATTCACACTGTTCTTAGGAAATCATTTAAAATTGACAAGTTGAAAACAGCCTATAAATAAAAACAGGCTGCGTGCTTTGGTTTGAGGGAAGCGCGGATTAAATGTACTGTTATGTAATAATCACATTCTGGAATGGAGAGAACGTTCTAACATCACATGCATAAAAAACTCACGCTGGGGCGACCGTTAGCGATATTTGGAACTCACGCATGAAATGGTTCATGGCTAATAAAGCTGGTGTAACCGTTCATTTAGGGTTCTAGTAAGCACCCTCCGAAGATAAAAGGGTTCTCGGTAGAACCCTTCACAGACAGTTCTAGGAAGAAACTTTAGATGATACCATTTTTATTGGTTCTTTGAAGAACCCTACATAGAGGGTTCTACCCAACACCAAAAAGGGTTCCTGTGTCACTCTGCTCGTGACATTGATTTTTAAATTGATTGAGATATAGCCTACATTGGGTCTACAGGATATGAATCTTACTTACTTTTGAAGCACATCTCATGAAGAAGATATACATTTTCCTTTCTTTCTGTGGCACCAAATATTTGCATACATTGGTAAAATTACCAGGTTGTTAGTAAGGCTGCACGATATTGGCAAAAAATCTACCAAATATTACAACTTGACTTGTCATAGCGATAAAGAAAAGCTTAGGTGAACTGTTGGAATAATAGAAATAGAATGATTATACAAATTTAATGGTTGATGTTATTTGGCATGACAACAAATGAAAAATCCAGGTAGGAGTTATGACAGAGTAGGAACCAAAGTGTTAGTCAGTGTTTCCCAGTAGACCCTAATAACACTTGAAAATATTTTACAACAGGCTATCTGATTGATAATATGCGGTTGCACAAACAACATGCTGATCTACACCACCACTGGTAACAACCTGTATTCCCTCATTAAAAAGTTATTTTTAATTACCACACAAAACCTACTCTTGCAATAGTGACTATGTAGACATGTAGGGATTGTGCAGTGAATGTGTAGTTCATGCACTACTCAAGATACACAGGCTTTGTAGTGTTCAGTAGAAAAATAGTAGGGTTTCCTGTAGTAATCAGGTAGAGTTTTTACTACTTGATATTGGTAGTGAATAAGTAGTCAAAACATGACAGCTTTACTACACATGCTTTTCGCAACCACAGAAGAAGACAAAACAGGAAGTAGTTGGTTGTTGTTAGCTAGCTACTGTTTTTAACAATCCCGAATGTAATCTTCCATCCTTCGTCGTCCTGTCTTTTATAACCCATCTGTAAGTGTAACGGATGTGAAATGGCTAGCTAGTTAGCGGGTACACGCTAATAGCATTTCAATCAGTTACGTCACTTGCTCTGAAACCTAGAAGTAGTGTTTCCCCTTGCTCTGCAAGGGCCGCGGCTTTTGTGGAGCGATGGGTAACGATGCTTCGTGGGTGACTGTTGTTGATGTGTGCAGAGGGTCCCTGGTTCGCACCCAAGGTTGGGGCGAGGGGACGTACTAAAGTTAAACTGTTACATTGATGCTGTTGACCCTGATCACTGGTTGCTGCGGAAAAGGAGGAGGTTGAAAGGGGGGTGAAAGGGGGGATATCATAAGGTGAATGCACCAATTTGTAAGTCGCTCTGGATAAGAGCGTCTGCTAAATGACTTAAATGTAATGTAATGTAAATGGGTGAGTGTAACGGATGTGAAATGGCTAGCTAGTTAGCGGGTACGCGCTAATAGCGTTTCAATCAGTTACGTCACTTGCTCTGAAACCTAGAAGTAGTGTTTCCCCTTGCTCTGCAAGGGCCGCGGCCTTTGTGGAGCGATGGGTAACGACGCTTCGTGGGTGTCAGTTGTTGATGTGTGCAGAGGGTCCCTGGTTCGCGCCCGAGGTTGGGGCGAGGGGAGGTACTAAAGTTATACTGTTACATAAGTTTAACTTTCCTTTTTGTTATATGAATACTTTCAAGTCATTGATTAGCCATTTCATTTAACTTTTTACCATCACAAAAAGATTGGTAGGCAAAATGGTCTTTTGTTTAGCCTAGCTGTTTGCTAGCCCCATTGAAATGTAGCTATGTAGCCCCTGTTTCCAGCATGCTAGCTAATAAGTACGTGTGTTTGTGTGGCCAAATGTAGAGTGTGCTCATATTGGTATACTTACCCATTCTACTTACCTCTTTTGCCCGGTTGCCAAGGAGGCCCTCAACATAAGAAGACTGGAGGCCAGTGTTGGTAAGATTAAAATGTTCTGTGTTGTTTTATGGGACCTCAGTTAGCCTATGATTGATAATGCCTTTATTTTCTAAAAGGTTACGTAAAAGGTTAATGTGGCTGCAACAAAAAAGAGGATCTGTAGATAGTTAAATCAAAGGTGAATGAAGACAAGGCCTCAAAGAGATTAACAAAGTGTAAATATGTAATCTAATATGTAATTAATGTAATTAAAAATATATATATATTTGTATAAGCTTATTATTTATTGTTTGATGATATAACTAAAGTTATAAACTCGAAGAAATAACATGTGCACTAGTCTAGTAGTGACAGTAGTGAAACAATAACATTTTGAATAGGCAAACAGTAGGAACTCTGTCAGTTTTCAATAGTAATTCAAAAGGGTTTATGTAGGAAATGAAAAAGGATCAGGAGCAATTCAGTACTGATTAGTAGTGAAACAACACTACACACAAATGCATTAGGAATTCAATAGTTATTGAGTAGGCATACAGCAGTAATGGTAAGCATTACTTAAAAATAATTAAATACTGAACGTGTAGGAATTGTGTAGGTTTTTAGTAGACACCGAAAATCTCTCAGTGGTTACACAGTACTCATTAAGGGAGAATTACGGTATGTAGTGATTTGAGTAGGAAGCATGTAGTATTTACCAGTCACACTGGTGCTCCTAAAATAAAACTCCAGGTTGCAAAGAAAAATATTTTGGCGCACCTTAGAGCCCTGCCTATGAGTGAATTAGTGATTCAGTTGTGTCTTCAAAAGGCACTGTGTTGGTTTCAGTTCTACTACAGTGCCCTTATCCACACAGAGGCTTTATACATGTTTAATAGAGGGAAGTGTGTGGGAGGGGAGGAAAATGTGGGTGCTCCAATGTTTCAGCCTTTTGGGAGATGGGACCTGAGAGAGTCAGGGATGGGATTGAATGAGGTGGATGGGATGAGGTGGGGGAGGGACTGGCACTAGTCTGCATAGTCTGCCTGACATGAACATCTAATGAATGGGACCGTTCCTCTTTGCTCAATTTATCACCCAAACTGTATTGTCTGTCTCTGTCTGTCTCTCTCACTTTCTCTAACCACAGTGCCGCTCATCTTTAATATTACCTTCCTAGTATTAATCATAACTTAAATGCAAGACCACTTTGAAAACTGTGAAAGCCATTCAGTCGGCTGTCCAGTAAAAGCACCAAAGACTGAAGCGAATCTCTTAAATCTATTTTCTATGCATCCATCTAGCCATCAAAAAGTTGTGAGACACCAGAGAACATGGACATGAGGCCATTTATCTTAAGATGCATAGTCCTGTTCCCCACACTGGTATAATGGGATTTATGAACCCAATGTGAGACACTCTCCTCCTGCAACGGCAGGTCACCCATTCCCCTGTGCCTTACTCCAGCTCTCTGAGCATCGGCATAATGGAATAACTAGAGAAGGTGATGCTCGCGACGAGCAACTTGCAGGTGCTGAGGCTCAGTACGAGGACTCAAGACATTGTTTGGATGGATGGCTGTGTATTTGCATCTCGCAGGAGAGAGTCACACCTTATCTGTGACAATCTCGGGACGAGACTTTCCCACGGAAGTCTTGAGGTCACTGACGCCAGGACGCCCAGGTGTGAAGACTGATGAAACTTAAATCGACAAAATGAATGTTACTGGGAATTCAATTGTTATGTTTGGATTGTTTCAAGAGTTCATAAAGAGCTACAAATGTTGATACGTTTGTGATAAATCAATTCAAGTGATAAATTGAGCAAAGAGGAACGGTCCCATTCATTAGATGTTCATGTCAGGCAGACTATGCAAACTAGTGCCAGAGCTGATCTTGTCTGTGACCTGAGGGAGGTGTTTATCTTTCCCTTGAAGCTGTAGATTTAGTTAATTTAGCTTTCCAAATATGTCACTCAGGTAGGCCAGTTAGGCCAGTTCTGCCAGGAAGTTCTCATCACTAAATTTTTCTGCGAGGTCATACTTGTGCTCCTGCTCCGAAAACATTCTTATCTGCTCTCTGAGCTCAAAAACTCAGGACAAGACTTTTCCTCGTGACAGCCACCTTGCTTCACTGTGAAACAGCACATCTTGATGTTCAGCTCCCATCTCCTCACAGATAGCAGAGAAGACTCGTTTTTAGTGGTCTGGTCTTTATAAAATTGACTACACCTACAATGTCAGTCATAACCTCACTTAATTCAGAGGAAAGGTGCCTTGATGCCAGTGCTTCTCTGTGTATAACACAGTGTGTCCACTCAGCATTAGGTGAGGCCTTCTTGATGAGTGCCCGAAGTCCTTTTCTCATCCCTGCCTTGGTCTGCGCACCATCACTGCAAACACCAATGCAGTTCTCCCACTTTAGCCCATTCTCAGTCAGGAAACAGTCTAGAATTTTGAATAGCTCTTCAGCTGTGGCTCTGTCTCTGACATATTTACAAAAAAGTAGATCCTCACACAGGGAGTTTGTCATGTCAAAACTTACATAAGCGATAAACAAACAGTCTTTGTTGCTGTCAGTTGCTTCATCGAACTGTAAGGCAAAACATTTGTCTTTGAGTTTATCTACCATCAGATCCTCCTCTCCACCCTCTCCGAGCTGGGCATCTCCGGCGCGGCCCACGCTTGGATTGCGTCCTGACAGGTCGCTCCTACCAGGTGGCGTGGCGAGAATCTGTCTCCGCACCACGTGCTCTCACCACTGGTGTCCCCCAGGGCTCTGTTCTAGGCCCTCTCCTATTCTCGCTATACACCAAGTCACTTGGCTCTGTCATATCCTCACATGGTCTCTCCTATCATTGCTATGCAGACGACACACAATTAATCTTCTCCTTTCCCCCCTCTGATAACCAGGTGGTGAATCGCATCTCTGCATGTCTGGCAGACATATCAGTGTGGATGACGGATCACCACCTCAAGCTGAACCTCGGCAAGACGGAGCTGCTCTTCCTCCCGGGGAAGGACTGCCCGTTCCATGATCTCGCCATCACGGTTGACAACTCCATTGTGTCCTCCTCCCAGAGTGCTAAGAACCTTGGCGTGATCCTGGACAACACCCTGTCGTTCTCAACTAACATCAAGGCGGTGACCCGTTCCTGTAGGTTCATGCTCTACAACATTCGCAGAGTACGACCCTGCCTCACGCAGGAAGCGGCGCAGGTCCTAATCCAGGCACTTGTCATCTCCCGTCTGGATTACTGCAACTCGCTGTTGGCTGGGCTCCCTGCCTGTGCCATTAAACCCCTACAACTCATCCAGAACGCCGCAGCCCGTCTGGTGTTCAACTTTCCCAAGTTCTCTCACGTCACCCCGCTCCTCCGCTCTCTCCACTGGCTTCCAGTTGAAGCTCGCATCCGCTACAAGACCATGGTGCTTGCCTAAGGAGCTGTGAGGGGAACGGCACCTCCGTACCTTCAGGCTCTGATCAGGCCCTACACCCAAACAAGGGCACTGCGTTCATCCACCTCTGGCCTGCTCGCCTCCCTACCTCTGAGGAAGTACAGTTCCCGCTCAGCCCAGTCAAAACTGTTCGCTGCTCTGGCACCCCAATGGTGGAACAAACTCCCTCACGACGCCAGGTCAGCGGAGTCAATCACCACCTTCCGGAGACACCTGAAACCCCACCTCTTTAAGGAATACCTAGGATAGGATAAAGTAATCCTTCTAACCCTCCCCCCCTTAAAAGAGTTAGATGCACTATTGTAAAGTGGTTGTTCCACTGGATATCATAAGGTGAATGCACCAATTTGTAAGTCGCTCTGGATAAGAGCGTCTGCTAAATGACTTAAATGTAAATGTAAAATCTACCAGCTGTTCTTTAAGATCGTTAGCAATGTCATTTATACGTCTGGCGACAGTGTCATTGGACAGAGGGATAGTTTTTATTTTTGCAGCACTTGTGTCATCCAGCATGACAGAGACCATGTCTAATGCTGCAGGCAGTATCAGCTCCTCTGCTATGGAGTGTTTTGTTTGCACTGAGCAATTTGGTACGCCACCTTATATGATGCTAACAGTGCTCGCTGGTTTACTGAAGTAGCATTCACAAAGCGGGACGATTGTTGGCAATATTCGGCACGTTTTCGCTGAAAAAACTCAAGCGGCTTATCAGCGTGATTGGGGTGTAATGTCTTTAAGTGACGCCTTAATTTATTTGGCTTCATGCTGTCAGCTGCCAACATTTTTAGACACAGTAAACATACCGGTCTTTCCTCGTCTCCCACCGTAGTCACAGTGAAGCCAAGCGCTACATACGCTTCGTCATATTTCCTCGTCTTAGCTTTCGGGAGACTTACGTTTGTCTCATTATCTCCGTCTCTCTCCGCCTTTCTTTTCATCCCTGTTAAATATTTTTCCATGGTGTCTCTTAAGAGTTTGTTATCTGCACTTCATATCTCCTGCTCTGTGCTGTGTGCTCTTGTTCGGTGCAAAAAAAAACTACTCCCTGCAGCAAAAAATAGCGTGTTCCCCGGGGTCACACGCGCCCCCCCCTGGCATCGCTCCGAGCCCCCCCAGGGGGGCGAGCCCCACTATTTGAGAAGGACTGCCCTAACACAAACGATCAATTTACTATATAGCAATGTGTAGGCCTACTACCATGAACTTCAAATAGGCCAACCAGTAGCCAGTAAAGTAGTGGTAAAAAAAAATAGGTGGGTAAACTCTGATTGCCGGTCGCGGTGAAAAAAGTAATGCTCCCTTTCAATGCATTTTTCTGGAAAAGGTGGGTAAACTGCATTCAGTTGTGTTTACCCTCCACTAGGCCTACACCACTGCCGGTAGCCTACCCTCTCATGAATGTTGAATGGATTGGATGCGCATTGGTTTCTAGCTGCAGGCTAGTTGTCTAGTGATATTGTCGACCATCATCAGCTGATCCAGGAAAGAAGAAAAAAAATTGATATAAAATAATGAAGTGAAATAAATGGTCTACTTCTTCTGGCTATGGACAGCACAGAGAACACCAATACCCGCGTGCACCTGAAAAACTAAGCAATTAAGCAATGAGAACTCTAAACAGCTAACTGAAAAAAGCTAATGCATTGGAATGAAGGACATTTTTATCAAGGGTGTATCGCAAACAAATATTGAAAATGAGCACGTGCAAAGGAAAATTGCTGCATTTGAAGGAGCTCAGCGGAGGCCGAAAATCTGCACTACTGAGTGGAAAGCGCAGTGGACAGGGAGACGTTTTGTGCAGGCACATAGAAATACATCTATGACAGAGAGGTGAGGTTGTTTGTTTCATTTGGAAACTTTTCTTTTCGCATTTATTACTGTAAAACATATTTAGGAGAATGGTTAAATTAGCATTATTTAGAGCCCCCCCCCCCCCCCCCATTTTATTTTGACGTTTGTGGCATTTAGGGGAGCTAATGTCTCATTCAGAGGAACTGAGATCCCCCTGGCTCCCCTGTAATTTGCACTGTGAATTGAGTTGATTAGATTAGAATCTGGGTTTGATTTCCAAACTATTGTTTTAACTAGCAAAGTGCAAAGCAATATAAATTCATGCTTGGTGTGATTTTCTGCTTGAATTTGGTTAAAAGGACAGTGAATTTGTTCATACTTTGAGAACTTGTTAGCGAGGTCCTGTGTGTATCACACACAGTTATTTATTTTAGAGATTATTATGAACTGAAGACAAGTGTAACCACATTAAGTCTTATTTAGTTGATAGTCATTTACTCTGTGTTATTCTGTAATGTATCATGTATTTCATGTACACTGTAATTGTTTGAGTGTTAATTATTTTGAGACTAATAAATCCTATTAGTTGAATTGAGTAAATGCATTACTTCCAACAGAGTAAGTCTTTGACTGACCATAAATTAATAACTTAGTAGGTCTACTGGTAAATATAATTTACACTACACATAGTACTGTATGTGCATTGGTTCGGTCATGGAAAATTATTAGTCATGCTATCCCGTCTTTACTATTTAAAGAATTGTCTCTTGTTATATGCTAGTGTTTTTTCTAACCTGATACCAACTTGCCTTTGTGAGACTTAGTCATAAGACTGGGCATATAGCTAAGGTACGTTTGGGTGCGACCGCAGAGTGTGACATCCCACATCCCATGGGTTTACTATCTACAGAAAGTCACGTAGTCATGTATGGAAACTTGCAGAAGGGAGCACATCTGCTGACTGCCATATATACAAAAAGGATGTATTTTTCTATAAAAGCAGAGACCCAACTATGTTTGTTGAGCTTTCAACTCTGAAAAAGTATTGGTGATGGTTCATTGCTTAATTTTTGAAAATCTTATAAAATTGTTATTTGAAATAATCTGCAGTCTCTCTATTCCAATATGACTGCACCACAGTTCCACCTTAAAATCACTGGTATACTTGACTCATTAACTTCTTGCAACTATAGGGGGTGCTGTTCCGCATTAGCATATTTGGGTCTCCAAATTAAACTGCCTCGTGCTAAATTCTTGATCGTACAATATGCATATTATTGTTATTATTGGATAGAAAACAGTCTATAGTTTCTATAGGAGTTGAAATTTTGTCTCTGAGTGGTACAGAACAATTTTTACAGCACTTTTCATGACAGGGTTCAGATTTCAGAAATTTTTACCTCTGATCTGGGGTCTGTTTATAAGGCCACAGTGAATGCTATGAAGAAACCGACACTGCCTACGTCTTCCTCTGGGTGTCTGTACGTCATCACGTTTTCAATGAAATCGATGGGACGTTCACAGCCATTATAAATGACCAAAATGTACAGAGACCGCCCTTTCTCAACGTGCGCCTCAAGCGTGAAGGCCATCGGACCTGCCTCGTTCCAAATCGTTTTCTAACCAGCTATATTTCTCCGGTCATGTTTTCAGTCGTTATAGTTGTTAAAAACATCATAATGTAGTTAATTTTAACCGTTTTATATCAATTTATATCCGTTTAGTGCGATTCTGAGGAATTTATTTGTCGTGCACTTTCTAGCTTTGGGAACGTTTCGCGGTCTCGGTCGTTGTTAGTGGACATTTCGAAGGACAGAGGACATCTATCGACCAAAAGACGTTTATAACATAGAAAGGATACATTGCCCAAGAATATGATGGAAGATCAGCTCAAAGTAAGCAATATTTAATATGATAAACCGTGTTTCTGTCGAAATATTTTAAACGCATACATCGCCATTTTGTTTGGTATAGCTTCACTTGGCCAACCCTGTATTGAAAAGTAAGGATAATTTTAAAAATGTAAATCAGCGGTTGCATTAAGAACTAATTTGTCTTTCGATTCCTGTCAACCCTGTATTTTTTAGTCAAGTATATGATTAGCTTTTAATTAAACTAGATCACTCTGATAGATGACGTCAGACATATTGAGGCTTGATTTCCTAGTATTTTTATTGTGTAACCACGGTTTTGTATGGCTAAATATGCACCTTTTCGAACAAACTGTATATGTATGTTGTAAAATGATGTTACAGGAGTGTCATCGGAAGAATTCTGAGAAGGTTAGTGAAAAAATTAATATCTTTTGGCGGTGATTACGTTATAGCGCTCTTTGGCTGGAATCGATGCTCTGGTAACGTTTTCACATGTAGTATGCTAACTTATCGATTTATTGTGTTTTCGCTGTAAAACGCTTAGAAAATCTGAAATATTGTCTGGAATCACAAGATCTGGGTCTTTCCATTGCTATGCTTTGTCTATTCTTATGAAATGTTTTATGATGAGTAAATTGGTCATACACGTTGCTCTATCTAGTAATTCTAGTCGATTTGCGATGGTCGGTGCAATTGTAAACTGTGATTTCTACCTGAAATATGCACTTTTTTCTAACAAAAACTATCCTATACCATGAATATGTTATCAGACTGTCATCTGAAGAGGTTTTTTCTTGGTTAGTGGATATCAATATCTTAGTTGAGCCGAATTGGTGATAGCACCTGAAGGAGTAAGAAACTGATGGAGTTAGAATAGTGGTGTATTTTGCTAACGTGTTTAGCTAATAGATTTACATATTTTGTCTTCCCTGTAAAACATTTTAAAAATCTGAAATGGTGGCTTTATTCACAAGATCTGTATCTTTCATCTGGTGTCTTGGACTTGTGATTTAATGATATTTAGATGCTACTATCTACTTCTGAAGCTATGCTATCTATGCTAATCAGTGTGTGGGGGGTGGGGGGTGATCCCGGATACGGGGTTGAGGTTCGGTAAAGGTTAAATTAATGGTTGAATTTTGGTGGCCAGGATTAGCTATTTGTATCTAGTTTTTTAATCAAATCAAATGTTATTGGTCACATACACATGGTTAGCAGATGTTATTGTAGCGAAATAATTGTGCTTCTAGTTCCGACAGTGCAGTAATATCTAACAAGTAATCTAACAATTCCACAACAACTACCTAAGTAAAGGGATGGAATAAGAATATATACATACAAATAAACTCAGCAAAAAAAGAAACATCCCTTTTTCAGGACCCTGTCTTTCAAAGATAATTCGCAAAAATCCAAATAACTTCACAGATCTTCATTGTAAAGGGTTTAAACACGGTTTCCATTGCTTGTTCAATGAACCATAAACAATTAATGAACATGCACCTGTGGAACGGTCGTTAAGACACTAACAGCTTACAGATGGTAGAAAATTAAGGTCACAGTTATGACAACTTAGGACACTAAAGAGGCCTTTCTACTGACTCTGAAAAACACCAAAAGAAATATGCCCAGGGTCCCTGCTCATCCTCATGAATGTGGTGGACTGCAGATGTGGCCAGGGCAAAGAAAATTGCAAAGTCCGTACTGTGAGATGCCTAAGACAGCGCTACATGGAGACAGGACCGACAGCTGATCGTCCTCGCAGTGGCAGAACATGTGTAGCAACACCTGCACAGGATCGGTACATCCAAACATCACACCTGCGGAACAGGTACAGGATGGCAATAACAACTGCCCGAGTTACACTACAATCCCTCCATCAGTGCTCAGACTGTCCGCAATAGGCTGACAGAGGCTGGACTGAAGGCATATAGGCCTGTTGTAAGGTAGGTCCTCAACGTTGCCTATGGGTACAAACCCACCGTCGCTGGACCAGACAGGACTGACAAAAACTTCTCTTCACTGATGAGTCACGGTTTTGTCTCACCAGGGGTGATGGTCAGATTTGCGTTTATCGTCGAAGGAATGAGCGTTACACCGAGGCCTGTACTCTTGAGCGGGATCGATTTGGAGGTGGAGGATCGGTCATGGTCTGGGGCGGTGTGTCACAGCATCATCGGACAGAGCTTGTTGTCATTGCAGGCAATCACAACGCTGTGCATTACAGGGAAGACATTCTCCTCCCTCATGTGGTAGCCTTCCGGTTGAGGATCAGCGAAGTGGAGATGTTGTTTCCTACTTTCACCACCTTGGGTTGGCCCGTCAGGAAGTCCAGTACCCAATTGCACAGGACTGGAATGAGACCCAGGTTCTCAAGCTTAATGATGACCTTGGAGGGTACTATGGTGTTGAATGCTTAGTTGTAGTAAATGAACAGCATTCTTACATAGGTATTCCTCTTGTCCAGATGGGATAGGGCAGTGTGCAGTGTGATGGCAATTGCATTGTCTGTGGACCTATTAGGGCGTTATGCAAATTGAAGTGGGTCTAGTGTGGCAGGTAAGGTGGAGGTGATATGATCCTTGACTAGTCTCTCAAAGCACTTCATGATGATAGAAGCAAGTGTTACGGGGCGATAGTTATTTAGTTCAGTTACCTTTGCCTTCTTGGGTACAGGAAAAATGGTGGACATATTGAAGCATTTGAAGACAGCAGACTGTATAGGAAGAGATTGAATATGTCCGTAAACACACCAGCCAGCTGGTCTACGCATGCTCTGAGGATGCGGCTAGGGATGCTGTCTGGGCCGGCAAGGGTTAATCCGTTTAAATGTCTTAGAAGGAGAGTGGGGCCCGTAGTCCTTGGTAGCGGGCGGCATCGGTGGCATTGTGTTATCCTCAAAGCGGGCAAAGAAGGTGTTTCGTTTGTCTGGAAGCAAGACATTGGTGTCCGTGATGTGGCTGGTTTTCTTTTTGTAGTCTGTGATTGCCTGTAGAACATGCCACATACGTCTTGTGTCTGAGCCGTTGAATTCCAACTCCATTTTGTCCCTATACCGACATTTCACTTGATTGATTGCCTTGCTGAGGGAATAACTACACTGTTTCAATTCAGCCATATTCCCACTCCCAATCTTTACATTGTTAAATACGGTGGTTTGCGCTTTCAGTTTTGAGCGAATGCCACCATCTATCCACGGTTTCTCGTTAGGGTAGGTTTTAATATTCACAGAGGGTACAACATCTGTGGGATGCTAGCGTCCCACATATCCCAGAGAGGTTAAACAATCTTGAAGCGTGGATTCCGATTGGTCAGACCAGCGTTGAATAGTTATTGTCACGGGTACATTCTGTTTGATTTTCTGCCTATAGGATGGGAGGAGCAAAATGGAGTAGTGGTCAGAAATCCCAAAGGTAGGGCGTGGGCAGGGCCTTGTATGCATCGCGGAAGTTAGAGTAGCAGTGATCCAGTGTATTGCCCGCCCGAGTGCTACAATCAATATGCTAATAGAATTTAGGTAGCCTTGTTCTCAAATTTGCTTTGTTAAAATCCCCGGCTACAATAAATGCATCAGGATATATGGTTTACAGTTTGCATAGAGTGCAGTGAAGTTCCTTGAGGGCCGCCGTGGTATCGGCTTGAGGGGAGATATACACAGCTGTGACAATAACCGACAAGAATTATTTTGGGAGATAATATGGTCGGCATTTCATTGAGGAATTCTAGGTCAGGTGAACAAACGGACTTGAGTTTCTGTGTGTTGTATTGATTACATCATGAGTCGTTAATCATTAAGCATACACCCACGTCCTTCTTCTTCCCAGAGAGATGTTTATTTCTGTCGGAACAAAGCATAAATAATCCCGTTGGCTGTACCGACTCCGACAACATATCCCAAGAGAGCCATGTTTCTGTGAAACAGAGTGTGTTACAATCCCTAATGTCTCTCTGGAAAGCAACCCTTGCCCTATTTTCATCTATCTAGAGACTGGACAATGGCGAGTAATATACTCGGAAGCGGTGGGTGGCGTGCACGCCTCCGAAGTCTGACCAGGAGGTCGCTCTGTCTACCTCTTCTGCAACGACATTGTTTTGGGTCGGCCTCTGAAATCAGATCCAATGCCCTGGGTGGTGGTGCAAACAAAGGATCCGCTTCGGGAAAGTCGTATTCCTGGTCGTAATGTTGGTAAGTTGACGTCGCTCTGATATCCAATAGTTCTTCCCGGCTGTATGTAATAACACTTAAGATTTTCTGTGCTAACAATGTAAGAAAAAATACATAAAAAAAAAAAATACTGCATAGTTTCCTAAGGACTAGAAGCGAAGCGACCCTCTCTGTCGGTGCCATCTTGCATAACGGTGCAAGATAGTCACATGTTCATTATGGAGAGGTGATGCAAAGCTTGCTACCTTAACTAGATCCTCCAGAGACCTACAGGGCCTGTTGCATTTATTCACATAATATTGAAGTCAGATTGATGAATGAAGTTTATTATTATATTCAACGTCATTTTCATTCAACTACATCGGCCCTACTCTGCCTTGGAGACTTCCTTCCATCCTGTCTGTGTGACCTTGCTACCACCCACCGTGGACCTTTTCCTGCCTGCCTGTGTTTGTATGTCCAACACGGAGGATGGAAAGGAACAAAGGGTTTCGTGCTGTTTTTCTCCTCATTAACATCATCAAATAATCAGACAATAGAATAGGGAGGATGGCTGACCACTCTGGCTGCTAATAAGGCCACTCCAAAATGTAATATCCACTGGTCCCTGTGTTCAGAGCCAAATGGATATTTCAGAAATGCTTGGCGTGCCATTAGGGAGACACTAAGGCTGTGTCACAAATAGCAACCAATTTTCTACATAGTGCATTACTTTCTCTGAAGTTCTCAGAGAAAAGGGATACAGCGGTATAGAAGCAGGTAGATTTACTGCTTGAAGGGGGAAAAAAGGGTATTTGAGTGAGAAAATATGTGGAGCAAGCAAAGTTTAACCAGATTAGAAACTCATCCTTTTCAAATCCATTTGGCCAAACTGTGGTCCTTCCCTTTGATGTTTCTCCTGAGAAGAACTGTGCTGTGTGAGTGTGTGTGCCTGTGTGCATGTTCCTTTCCTGGGGGAAATGAATTCACAATGTAATGGAGAAACATCAAAGGGAAGGACCACCTTTTTCCTGGAGAAAAAGGTGCAGGTGGTTATTTCGCCTTCGCAGGTAGGCAAACAGGCAGGTGAATCAAAACTAGGACTGAAGGCTATAACTGGTTCTCACAAACAAGCTAGGAAAAGGCTTTGTAGTGTCAAAACAAACAATACCTCACAAAGGCACAAACAGATTGAACTGAACTAAATAAGGAGCTGATGAGACCAGGTGAGTAACTAACACAGGTGAAATCAATGAACTAAAATGAAAGACAGGGCTACATTCAAGAACACAGAGAAACAGGGCCACATTCAAGAACACAAGGTTGACTAAGAAAATAAATACAGAACCTGACACAGGCATTAGGACCTGTCGTGGGTAGCTTTCGCTGCTGCCTACGCACTGCTGACAAAATGGAAAGTGTAATAAGCCCCTTTGCATTTTATATTAATGCATCAAACCTCTGGTCATCGGTACAATTTTCTCCCATTCAGCAGTGAAATAAATAGAATGTTGATCTGGGCCTTTGCTGCCATGAGGACCACTGACAAGAGAGAGAGAGAAAGAGAGAGGAAGCGCGAGAGAGAGAGAGCGAGAGAGAAATGGATGACAGAATCACAAAAAAATTACGAAGCCTATTGGTAAGAAAGGATGAAATGCGATATGCAACGTAGGAGGGGAACGGTAGAGAACGGCAGTGCCCCCTCATTCTACTATATTGAAAATGGCTACATTAACGTCACTATGCATCGATCCCAAATAGCACCCTATTCCCTATACAGTGCACTACTTTTGATCAGGGTCAAAAGTAGTGCACTATATAGGGAATAGTGTGCCATCTAGGACCAATCCAAGACTATGGCACTAATTATAACTATAGGCAGGACCCTAGAGAAGTACCAGCTATTTTTACACCAATCTTGTTCAATCACCGCTTCTGGACCATAAGTCTGCAGTCCGATCCTTGTATATTTCATTCCTCTTTATATAGGTAAGTGAAGACAAGTTTTGTAGGAGTCTATTGAACACTTCAGTCAATATATATTGTCTCCTCTGTCTAACTGTAATTGCTTACTAAACTGCTAAAGTTACTGATTCCTTATACTGCAATGTGGTTCTAAAAGTGGATCAGAGCCATGTAAGAGTTTGGATCCAATGCACTCAAAGTAAGTGCTCCACAAATGCTAGCCAATATATTGTTTCTGTTATTTAATCTATAGTTTATGATATCCTCTGTTGATCACCTCAAATCCTCTGTCAATTCATCTTCTCCTCTAAATATAGTTCAGAAAGCACCTCGAGGTGTCATTTCCATCAGGGTGGCATTTAGAGAAACAAATCAATTGAATTAACCCACCCCCCCTCCTCCCCCCATATACACAAATCAATTTAAAATCAGGCTTTTCCTCCAGACATGCTTCGCATGCAAACAGTGTCAGCGACGTTGCATTTGTCTGTCTGCAGCTCTCACACACACACAACCCCCATATTCTGAGAGGGAACTTTAACATCACCTGCGGTCCTAACATACACCCACACGTACACAGACACACAGGCTTCTCTAGCTCTTCAGCTTGGTAGCTACTAGTCTGGGCCACTGTCCACTCTGCCTCAGTGGTCGGTCAAGGGGGAATAAAAGCCAGCGCAAGTCCACTCAAAGAGGTGGGAAACGAGGCAACAGCAGGAAACACCCAGCACTGGCCGGCCGGCAGGCTGCAGAAACACACACACGCAGACACGAGAGAGAGCAACGTGAGTGGCTCTTGTCTGGAGAGAGAGAGATGGAGGATGGAGGGATGGATGGACTGGAGAGTGGAGATGTAGGAAGGAGGGAAGGGAGAGGACTGGAAAGTGGATCTGCAGGATGGAGGATACAGGAATGGAGGGAGGAACGAAGAGGACTGGAGAGTGAAGAAGGAGGGAAGGGAGAGGACTGGAAAGTGGAGATGCAGGATTGCAGATACAGGGATGGAGGGAGGAATGGAGAGTGCACATTGCCTCCCTCATCAACTCTGATCATGGCTACCTGCCTGAACAGTCTTCCATACCAGCCTTCACAACCAGCCAAACATTTTCCCTCCATTTCTCTACTAAAATAGACACTTTCCCTGGCACGACTAACTGCCATCAAGAAGACGACCACAAGTTAAATGCTTGAAAGTAGATCTAGATATTATAGTGCAGGCTAGACACACAATCCGTTTCAGCTGTGTTAGGATAATACAGTGCCTTTATAAAAAAAATTATCCCTTTTAAATTCAGGCTGTAACACAACAAAATGTGGAAAAAGTCAAGGTGTGTAAATAGTTTCTGAAGGTACTGTAAGTCGATATGTCAGCGCTAGCTACCAAACGTTTCTATGGGAACTGGGTGCTTGTCAGGATAGAAACATTGTCAATTCTGAGCATTTCAAAAAATGAAAAATACATACATTTATAACAACCATCAAAAAAAAGAGCAAAAATCCTAAATAGAATAACTTTGATAACAAAATTATGGCCGATATGAAGTATGTGGGAAGATAAGTATTTCTACTGTGCAGAAAGAGAGACAGAGAAGATTAGCTAAAAACTGGGGCTAGAGTGTATGTGTCTGTTGGCAGAACTCTGGAGGGCTTTCCAACAACATTTACTGTGTAGCAGAACAATTAACAGAGCTAGACCTCAGGACACCAAACACACAGGAACATGCACACAGGCAGGAGAGGGCTACATTAGGTGGTGCATGTGGCCCATAAATAGGGTGTGTCTCCAGTGTGCCCTGTCACGGCTCGTTTAGGGGTGTTCTGGGTAACGTTGTCCCTTAGGGGGACGTAAACACACACCCATGCACACACATACACAAATCACCAACTGTAAAAAAATTCTGAAGTCTGATTTTAATTTGCTTTAATTTCTTTTCAGGTTGGGAACCAATCTGGATTATCAGTGGTGAGCCGAGGACTATAAGGACGGGAACTTTGTCTAAAGCATTGTTGGGGTGTGAAACGGCATGAAAACACACAGGCAGAGCTTTGTGTAGAACAGTAGCTTAAAACCTGACAACACAGCAGAACAGCCAAAAACACCTTGCTAGGAGGATACAGAGAAACAGGTGAGGCAACAACAAACCTTGTAAAAGTGACTGTCTGCCTATCAGTCTTTCTCTGATGGTAGCTCCTGTCTCATAACACAAAACGCTACAAGCTTTTCTATCACATTGTGTTTTATTAGTTCACATAACATTTTCACACAAAATCCAATTACGGCATTGCATAGTTTTGTGCCCGCATCTCGGAAGTTATGATTTGTCCGAAAGTGAAAACAAAGGACCAAGAAGGCCTACCTAGCTCTACCTGTCCCTGGGTTAGTCTGTTTATTCTTAATATAAGGTACAATATGAGACTAGATCCGGTGTTCTGTTCCAGTTTCCATGGAACTTGGAGTCTTAGACATGCATCTTGTGCCCTCTAGTGCATCTCACACAAAAAAATCTCTCTCTCTCTCCCTCATACCCTTCACTCTTTACAACCTGTGCCAGTCTCTGTTACCAAGACAACCATCTCTCTCTCGACTATGTACAAAAACAAACAGAGGAGAATCATATGCCAGATAGTGATATCACAGATAGGTACATAGCCTAGCGGGCAAGTAGTCTAGTGTTTAGGAGTGTTGGGCCAGTAACCAAAAGGTTGCTGGTTTGAATCCCCAAGCCGACTAGGTGAAAAATCTTAACACTAAGTGCTCTAAATAAGAGCATCTATGAAAATGTAGATGATAAGATACTTCAGATAAACATCCTGGGAAAACAGTATAAATCCTCCAGCTACAAAGCACATAAAGATCCATCTGCAATCACTCAGTGATATTCATTTTAAAAAATTATACTGTTTTCAAACATGAATTACTAGCCAAATATTTCCCAGGTCGTTGCTGCAAATGGGAGCATGTTCTTAGTCAACCTATCTGGTAAAATAGAGGGTTAAATACTTTTAAATCTATTTAACCCCCTATTTATCAAAGTGTGAAATAAGGACAACTCAGCCCAGTGCTGTATATGGGTCCTAATAGGGAATATGGCTGTCTGCACTCCCACAACCCCAATTATTCAGTATTAGACCTGTATTGATTTACTGTTGTATCGACTTACTGAGTCGCTGCTCCTGGAACGTGGGGACTGGGGGTGGCTGTTGGCATTGTATGTTTTACAGGGGGAAAGACAGGGAGGATTGGAAGTTGGTAAGATAAAGGATATGGATCCCTTGGAGGAGAAACGTGCCTAATTAAGATAGGGACTTATCAACCGTCGGAGTGATAAATGAAGACGACTGAGCTCAGCTAGGGTTCGTTCGAAATAGCGTCATTATCCAAGTATAGTGCACTACTTTTAGGGCTTTGGTCAAAAGTATTGCACTACATAGGGACTAGACTGCTTGTTCTGGTGAAGTCTTAGCGTGTACTATCATGGCCTTAGCTTTCCCTAATGACCTTGGGAAGGGGTTAGGGGGTTGGAGGGGGCTCAGTGACATGTTGTTTAGGGGCTGAAGGGTTCCCACGACGATACCACGTTAAAAAAGGAGGAATAATACTTGTGTATGTGAATGAAAAATGCTGAGGATGTCAGAGATGTGTATGCAGGCAATGACTAATTGCTTGAGGATATGTGTTATTAAATGTTTAGGTTTGGGGGAAGGGTTGGGAGAGGGGGGGGGGGGGGGCTAGGTTCTCAGGGGCGAGGACATTCTGAGTGCATGCCACCCCCTTTCAAATGCTGACCTCAGCAAAACAAAAACTTTGAAAAAAGTGAACATGCATGCTAATTTTTTTATATACATCAAAGGTGTGAAAGACAAAGACAGCCATTCAGCAAAAGCCTGCTTTATCATTTATTAATTCTAATAATAATGACATCAACATCAATTAAAACAAATATGAATGTAATGCTATGTTTAATATTTTTTTTATTTTTTTCAGTCAGATACTCAGCCTGACAGGCAAGGTTGGGCCAAGGAGACAACTACTGTAAGAAAGAACACTTCTACTACCTCTGCCCTTGAGGAGATCTTCTTCTGTTGGGGTTGAGGGAGCAAGGAGCAGGCAGGGAAGCGCGGCCCCGAGCCATGCCAGGACGGGGGCTGGGGAGGGCTTGGGAGGGCTGGAGGGAGAGGGCTAAGAGGGCTTGGCAGTGTGCAGCTGTTTGCAGCTCCACTACGCCTCCTAATCAGCACTAATTGGCAGTTGAGATGACAGGCTTGGGTCTGAGCCGACCACAGAGAGAGTTTACTGCTGTCTCCTCCACTACAGGAGCACTCGCTGCACTACCTCCATCCCAGTCCCCAGAGCAAGGTCAACCTCAGCCACCCTCACTGGAGCTACTCACAAAACATTGCTCTCTGTCTTCTCTTTCTGACAGAGAGGGGAGATAAAAGGTGCGTGCGTGCCTGCCTGCCTGCACTTTCCATAGTGAAAGATTATGTAGCAATAGGTTGGCATTGCCCCATCATGAATCAACAGTGGGAATTTCACTGCATTTGTGTGTCAAAGCAGCATTTAAAAAGTAATATATTAATTACAGTAACATTTCAACAGGATGTCAGTAAGGTCATCCAGATACATTTAGTTAATACTGGTCTGAATTATAGGCCTTAAAAAGTTTTGTAAAAACCTTGAAGTGATGTTCCTTATGATCTTTGATACGTAATTTTGGCAGAGCAGACCCTGCTTTAACTCAACTTGAAATCCATTCCACAAAACACAAAAGATTCACACAAAGGATCTCAAAAGGCTGAAAGCAATCACACAGTCAGTAAGTAGCATGATTATAAAGCAGATTGTGGATTACACTGTCAGCCCAATGTGTGTTGGAGAGGAGGGCACACTTCATACCTCAACACAGAGAGGGAGGTGATGTATCTACTTCCATAATCCGTCAATGAGGAGTGAAACTGATCGTTCACACATCCGTCCTCCCCTCTTTAGCTCTCTGTACAGGCCTACCGCTCAGCCCTGTCCCCTGGGTACCTACCTCCGGAATTCTGTCTGAATCTTAATCTCAGAGAGAGCAACTTTGCATCTAGACTTAGCGGAGTTCATTTTATGAATATCGAGGTTTGATGAGATGCTCTATTGAAGCCTTACAGTTCATTTCCTATGCTATTAAGCTGGCAGGGGGTAGCGAGCAGGGGTGTATGAAACTAAAGTAGTGGGAGAGAGACAAGGGTGATAGATGAGTGAGAGAAATAGAGAGGGGGGAGTGGGAGAGGTGAGAGAGAGGGAAAAATAAAGGGATGTGAGAAAGACAGAGAGAGAGAGGAAAAAAGAGAGAGAGAGAGAATGAAAGGCATCGCACACACTAAACCTCTATACCAGAGAGGCCTGTCTCTGTGTTGGCCAAACGGAGTCGAACCTGAGCTGCACCAGGCCGTGCCAAGACCAGCAGGGACCAAGGCGTGGGCATCCTTCAGACTATACAGCTGCAAATCCCCCCAGCCGTTCTCTCAATGGATCCCGCTGGAAACTGGGAAACTGGAGTGCGCCACAGGAGACAAAATGTCAGCTCCCCCCAGGACAGCTGATCTGCGTAGCAAACAGACCTTGGCAGGCATCGCGGTGCAAGGTGTTGTGTGTGTGTGTGTGTGAGAGAGGCAGCTGTAACCACGAGGTGCAACACAAAGCCTCCAGAGAGGCCTAATCTCCTTCATAAGATGTGTAGGATGCAAGCCTCTACTCTCAGTAAATCATCAGAGGATTTCTCCATAGTAAAACAAGGCCCTGTCATGTCCTGATAGGTAGTTAACAGATACTGTATGTGTAAAATGTCTTGATAAGAAATATCAGAGTGGAAATACAGGGTAAAAGAAAACCTGGCCCTGTACTCACACACACACAACCTTAAAGGCCAAAAAGGACAAGGCTTCTGGAAAATAAATATGTTGGCGCCTTGCGGGATGCATTGTTTTTTTCAAACATTGTTTTGTTGAGGGCCATTCATTACAGGCATTTCAAACATACCTAACAAAAAAGGAAGACTAAGCAAAACTTTAGCAATATTTGGTAATAGTGCAGTCGTAAGGTCAAGTGTAGGTAGTTGGAGAGGAAAGGGTCTGGTATTCATAAAGCATCTCAGCGTATGAGTGCTGATCTAGGATCAGTTTTGCTTTTTAGATTATAATGAATATTGAATAAGATTACATGGACAGCACTTCGAATCTGAGACGCTAAAGCTGCTCTTGAGGAGGAGGAGGAAAGTCAGGTCTTTGAAGATGGTCTGCATCACATAGTCTAACTGGCTCAAATTACAGTAACTTTGAAGGTGATGTCATCATGACCAAATCTGGTCTGGATCCTAACCTGAGGGTCCTTGTTTAAACTCAGTATTTACACGTGGCACTTATACAACCTTCTGGTCACCTAATGGAGAACGTTAGACAGAACACCCCTGAACGATGGTGTGTGTGTGTGTGTGTGTGTGTGTGTGTGTGTGTGTGTGTGTGTGTGTGTGTGTGTGTGTGTGCATCCCCCTGTCCCCCTAATGGACAACGTTACCCAGAACACCCCTAAACAAACCCTGACAGGGCACACCAGAGACACACCCTATTTATGGACCACATGCACCAGCCTATTGCAGCCCACTCCTGTTCCTCTCCTATTAGCAGTCTCTCAAACCAATCAACACTGAAGCAGCCATTCAGGACTGATTCACAATGTGTGTTTGCAATTAACTTCTTTGGGGTAGGGGGCAGTATTTTCACGTCCGGATGAAAAGCATGCCCAGAGTAAACGGCCTGCTACAAAGCCATAAAAGCTAGAATATGCATATTATTAGTAGATTTGGATAGGAAACACTCTGAAGTTTCTAAAACTGTTTGAATGATGTCTGTGAGTATAACAGAACTCATATATGCCAACAGAACTCATAGGTGCAAACACCTGAGAAAAAATCCAACCAGGAAGTGGGAAATCTGAGGTTGGTCGATTTTCAACTCAGCTCCTATTGAAGATACAGTGGGATATTGGTAATGTTGCACTTCCTAAGGCTTCCACTAGATGTCAACAGTATTTAGAACATTGTCTGATGCTTCTACTGTGAAGTGGGGCCGAAGGATAGGGGAATGAGTAAGGTCTGCCATGAACTGACCATTCTCTGACCATGCGCGTTCACATGAGAGGGAGCTCTGTTCCATCGCACTTCTGAAGACAATGGAATTCTCCGGTTGGAACATTATTGAAGATATGTTAAAAACATCCTAAAGATTGATTCAATACATCGTTTGACATGTTTCTACTGACTGTTACGGAACTTTTTGACATTTCGTCTGCTTTTAGTGAACGCACTTCGTGACTTTGGATGTGTTTACCAAACGCGCTAACAAAAGTAGCTATTTGGACATAAATGATGGACATTACCGAACAAAACAAACATTTATTGTGGAAGTGGGTGTCCTGGGAGTGCATTCCGACAAAGATCAGCAAAGGTAAGTGAAGATTTATAATGCTATTTATGACTTTTGTTGACTGCATAATATGGCGGATATATTTGTGTCTTGATTGGGCTCTGAGCGCCGACTCAGATTATTGCATGGTTTTTGCTTTTTCTGTAAAGCTTTTTTGAAATCTGACACAGCGGTTGCATTAGGAGAAGTGCATCTAAAATTCCATGCATAACAGTTGTATCTTTTAGCAATGTTTATTATGAGTATTTCTGTAAATTGATGTGGCTCTCTGCAAAATCAAAGGATGTTTTGTAAACTCTGATTTTTGGATATAAATATGAACTTTACCGAACAAAACATACATGTATTGTGTAACATGAAGTCCTATGAGTGTCATCTGATGAAGATCATCAAAGGTTAGTGATTAACTTGATCTATATTTCTGCTTTTTGTGAATCCTCTCTTTGGCTGGAAAAATGGCTGTGTTATTCTGTGAATAGGCACTCACCTAACATAATCGTTTGGTTTGCTTTCGTCGTAAAGCCTTTTTGAAATCGGACACGGTGGCTGGATTTACAACAAGTGTATCTTTAAAATGGTGTAAAAAACATGAATGTTTGAGGAATTTTACTTATGGGATTTCTGTTGTTTTGAATTTGGCGCCCTGCAGTTTCACTGGCTGTTGAAGAGGTGGGACGCTACCGTCTCACGTACCCTAGAGAGGTTAATGGAAGGAAACATGGGTACTTATGGCAGGAATAACTTTATGACTGTGGACCAGTCAACATACCAAATGGCTTACTAACCCTAATGAATGGGAATGAAGGGAAAATAGGTGAATTTGAAGCAAATACTCAAGAGCTAAGATAGATCTGTGAGGGAATGTCAGCAAACTGCTGATGTCTACTTTAGAGGATATGTTAGTTGGATCAACATAGGCAGCTCCCACCATCGCCCCATTCAGCGTGGGGGGGTATGGCGTGCGCAGTGTCGCTCAATAGCGAAACTATAAAGCCAACCACCGCTGTTAAGCAGCTAACCATTGCATGGAGAACTTTCTGATTGTTCCGAACAGCACGAGTCCTCTCACAATAAAGCTTTGAAGAGCAGGTTTTCGATCTCTTGCACATGTGCAACAAAGACTAAATGACCGAAAACATTCTGCTTCATAGTATTGTTGCATGATTTTCATTGTGTCATGAAATTCCTAGACAAAAGCATCTCTAAAGTCATGCCAGAAAGGAAAACATGAATTAGAGTAGCCTTGTGAGAGCCTATAGCGCCCTAACAGGCCACAATATGTGAACAGTGAGCCATGCCATGGACTGACATTGACTGACATTCCTTTAGTAACTATAAGAGATGGGACTGACAGTGTTTAGATCAATGTAGTCAGAATAGAGACCACACCTCAAAGATCATATGAAACAGCGCACACACACATCACGCACACCCCCATACACGCATACACAGACTCACTCATCATGTAATGGGTGCGTGCTGGTGACAGGGAAGTCAGGCGCAGGAGAGTGAACTTGGTATAAACGGAGCAGTTTAACTTTTACTTGGTACTCATCCCGGATCCGGGAGCACCCCCCACAGTAAAAAAGCTGACTAGCATAGCCTAGCATAGCGTCACAAGTAAATACTAGCATCTAAATATCATTAAATCACAAGTCCAAGACACCAGATGAAAGATACAGATCTTGTGAATCCAGCCATCATTTCTGATTTTTAAAATGTTTTACAGGGAAGACAAAATATGTATTTCTATTAGCTAACCACCATAGCAAAAGACACAACTTTTTTTTGTCCACCATTTTTTTACTCCATCAGTAGCTATCACTAATTCGACTAAATAAAGATATATATAGCCACTAACCAAGAAACAACTTCATAAGATGACAGTCTGATAACATATTTATGGTATAGCATATGTTTTTTTAGAAAAATGTGCTTTTTTCAGGTATAAATCACAGTTTACCATTGCAGCCACTATCACAAAAGTCACCCAAAGCGACTAGAATAACTACAGAGAGCAACGTGTATTACCTAATTACTCATCTTAAAACATTTCTGAAAAATACACAGCGTACAGCAAATGAAAGCCCAACATCTTGTGAATCCAGACAATATTTCAGATTTTCTAAGTGTTTTACAGCGAAAACACGATATATCGTTATATTAGCATACCACATGAGCTAACATCACCCCAGCATTGATTCCAGGCAAAAAGCGCGATAACGTTATCACCACCAAAATATATAAATTTTTCACTAACCTTCTCAGAATTCTTCAGATGACAGTCCTGTAACATCATATTACACAATGCATATAGAGTTTGTTCGAAAATGTGCATATTTAGCATCACAAATCGTGGTTATGCTATGTAATCAGTCAAAACATGGCATGCATTCTGGCCGGCGCCATCTTGGAAGGGCACCTAAGTTTACGATTATTTATCGATTAGATTGACAAAAAAAATACAGGTTGGACAGCTAATGAAAGATGCATTGGTTATTAATGCAACCGCTGATTTAGATTTTTAAAATTAACCTTACGAGGCATACAGTGTGCGTTACAGCCAGACTAGTGCCGCAATATTGGCCGAAAAATGGGTTTACATTTTTCCACATAAATACGGAATAAAATCATAAATAGTTCTTACTTTTGGACGAGCTTCCATCAGAATCTTGGGCAAGGTGTCCTTTTGTCCAAAATAATCGTTGCTTTGTTGTAAAACGTCCACTTCAACTTAGGAACTAGCAGCTAACAGTAGCTACCTGGCACACACATGTCCAAATCCTCAAACGCAATACTACGAAAATTCCGAAAATAGCAATATACTCGCATAAACTGATATAAATCGGTTTCAAATAACTTCGTTATGATGTTTCTAACACCTATACCGAATTAAATTACAGACGGACATATCTAAGGCCGATAACTGAGCGTTTCAAAATGCTATCCTGTGGTCTTGCGTTGCGTAATGGCGGAAGTCGAAAAGGGAGCGCACCTCGTTCCTTGCCCTTTTATAAGCTCTGACAAATACGTAGAAACACCATTCCACTTCTCATTGGTTACTGACATCCAGGGGAAGGCGGGTGCAGTTCATTTCGATCCATAGGGCACACACAGAGCTTTAAACTGATCCGAGATCAGAGCCTAGTTTTCAGACCTTCGCATGTCCTGTCATGATTTTCGCTGTAGAAAGAGTTCTGGTTCACCCACAGACATAATTCAAACGGTTTTAGAAACTAGAGATTGTTTTCTATCCAATAGTAATAATAATATGCATATTGTACGAGCAAGAATTGAGTATGAGGCAGTTTAATTTGGAGACGATATTTTCCAAAGTGGAAACAGCACCCCCTGTATTGATTAATGAATACACAAAAACTCAGAAAACCAAAATATACAAAATAAAATAAGAGGGTGCAAAACCCGTCGAACACCAGAACATAACTTACACCAATACATACAACAAACAATCACCGACAAGGACATGAGGGGAAACAGAGGGTTAAATACACAACATGTAATTGATGGGATTGGAACCAGGTGTGAAGGAAGTCAAGACAAAACCAATGGAAAATGAAGGGAGACCGGGCTAAGGGAGGAGATGACAGGACGACCAGGATCATGGTGTTACCCTGTGAAGGAGGAAGATCGGTCAGAAAATCTACCAACAGGTGCGACCACGGCCGTTGTGGAACGGGTAAGGGTTGTAACTTACCTCTGGGCAGGTGCCTAGGAGCCTTACACTGGGTGCACACCAAGCAGGAGGAAACATAAACCCTCACATCCTTAGCCAAAGTGGGCCACCAGTACTTCCCACTAAGACAGCGCACCGTCCGACCGATCCCAGGATGACCAGAGGAGGGTGACGTGTGGGCCCAATAGATCAATCGGTCCCGGACAGCAGACGGAACGTACAGACGCCCAGCTGGACACCTGAGGGGAGCGGGCTCGTAACGCCTGCTCAATGTCCGCGTCCAGCTCCCACACTACCGGCGCCACCAGGCAAGGAGTATGGGAGTGGGATCCATGGGCTGCTCCTCTGTGTCATACAGCCGGGACAATGCGTCTGCCTTAATGTTCTGGGAGCCTGGTCTGTAGGAAAGGGTAAACACAAAATGGGTGAAAAACATGGCCCACCTTGCCTGGCGAGGGTTCAGTCTCCTCAACACCCGGATGCACTCCAGATTGCGGGGGTCAGTCCAGATGAGAAAAGGGTGTCTAGCCACCTCAAGCCAATGTCTCCATGCCTTCAAGGCCTTGACGACAGCCAAGAGCTCCCGGTCCCCCACATCATAGTTTCGCTCCGCCGGGCTGAGCTTCTTTGAGAAGAAGGCACAGGAGCGGAGCTTTGGTGGCGTACCCGAGCGCTGAGAGAGCACAGCTCCTATCCCAGCCTCGGACGCGTCCACCTCCACTATGAACGCCAAAGAGGGATCCGGATGGGCCAACACGGGAGCCGAGGTAAACAGAGCCCTCAGGTGACTAAAAGCCCTGTCCGCCTCAGCTGACCACTGCAAGCGCAACGGGCCCCCCTTCAGCAGGGAGGTAATGGGGGCCGCTACCAGACCAAAACCCCTGATAAACCTCCGGTAGTAGTTGAAAAACCTTAAGAACCGCTGCACCTCCTTTACCATGGTGGGAGTCGGCCAAATACGCACGGCTGCAATGCGGTCACTCTCCATCTCCACTCCTGATGTGGAAATGCGATACCCTAGGAAGGTGAAGGACTGTTTGAAGAACAGGCTTTTCTCAGCCTTGATGTACAGGTCATGCTCCAACAGGCGACCAAGCACTCTGCGCACCAGGGACACATGCTCAGCGCGTGTAGCGGAGTATATCAAAATGTCATCAATATACACCACTGCACCCTACCCGTGCAGCTCCCGAAAAATCTCGTCTACAAAGGCCTGGAAGACTGATGGCGCATTCATCAACCCATACGGCATGACTAGGTACTCATAGTGCCCAGAGGTGGTACTGAAAGCCGTCTTCCACTCGTCTCCCTCTCGGATACGCACCAGGTTGTAAGCGCTCCTGAGATCTAGTTTGGTGAAGTAGCGCGCCCCGTGCATTGACTCTATCGCTGTGGCTATGAGAGGTAGCGGGTAACTGTACCTAACAGTGATCTGTTGATACCGCGATAGTCAATACACGGGCGCAGACCTCCATCCTTCTTCTTCACAAAAAAGAAACTCGAGAAGGCAGGTGAAGTGGAGGGCCGAATGTACCCCTGCCTCAGGGATTCGGAGACATATGTTTCCATAGCCGCCGTCTCCTCCTGTGACAGGGGATACACGTGACTCCTGGGAAGTGCTGCGTCTACCAGGAGATTTATCGCACAATCCCCCCGTCAATTGGGTGGTAATTGAGTCAAATCGGCATATTCAGAGGGGATGCGCACGGTGGAGACCTGGTCTGGACTTTCAACCGTAGTCGCACCAATGGAAACCCCTAAACACCTCCCCGAGCACTTTCGTGACCACCCCGTGAGAGCCTTCTGTTGCCACGAAATAGTGGGGTCATGACAGACCAACCAAGGTAGGCCCAGCACCACGGGAAACGCAGGAGAATCAATAAGGAAGAGACTGATTCTCTCCTTGTGACCCTGTTGCGTCACCATGCCCAGTGGAGCGGTGGCCTCCCTAATTAGCCCTGACCCTAACGGTCGACTATCTGGGCGTGAACTGAGAAGGGCATATGCACTGGAACAATAGGGATCCCTAAACTATGGGCAAATAATCTGTCAATAAAGTTCCTAGCTGCGCCTGAATCTACGAACGCCTTATGCGGGGAAAACTCAGGAAACTTTATATACACAAACATGTGTGCAACACGAGAGTGCCCTGCCTGCTGCCTCGACTCCCAGAGGAACCTCCCCAGCACCAACCGGCAGTGTGCCCTCTGCGGCCACAGGTGGTGCATGGACCGGCCCCTCCTCCGGTCGCCCTAATAGCAGCACCTCCCAGCTCCAGGCGTAGGAGCGGTGGTGCTGGGGGATGGAATCGACAGACCCCGATCTGTACGTCCGCGGGTAGCCAGCAGGTTATCCAAGCGGATGGACAGGTCCACCAGCTGGTCAAAGGTGAGAGTTGTGTCCCTGCAGGCCAACTCCCGACCGACGTCCTCGCGTAAACTACAATGGTAGTGATCGATCAGGGCCCTGTCGTTCCTTCCGCGCCGGCTGCCAGGGTCCGAAAGTCCAAATCGAACTCCTGTGCACTCCTCGTCCCCTGCCTAAGGTGGACGAGACGAGGTGAAATCCTTGAATTGGTCCAACACCGTGTCTCCTTCCTCCCATACGGCGTTGGCCCAATCCAGTGCTTTCCCTGAGAGACAGGAAACGAGGGCGGACACGCTCTCACGGCCCGAAGGGGCCGGGTGGACGGTTGCCAGGTAGAGCTCCATCTGGAATAGGAACCCCTGACATCCCGCAGCCGTCCCATCATACTCCCTCGGAAGAGCGAGCTGAATCCCACTGGGACTGGGTGAAGGAGGGGTGAGTAGTGATGCCTTTGGTGGTGTTGGTGGAGGCGCTGGAGGAACTCCTCTTCTCTCCCAACGATCCATATTCTGCAGGACGCGATCCATGGTGGTGCCGAGATGTTGTAGCATGGCCGCATGCTGCTGGACGCGCTCCTCGACCCCTAATAGGGGGGTGTCTGCTCCTGCTGACTCCATATGGTTTGGTGTGTGATTCTGTCAGGATGGTGGGTGTAGCTGGTGTATAAAGTCAGGCGCAGGAGAGCAGAGATGAGTGAAACAACGCACTTTACTCGACAGCACATAGTAAACAATTTACAAAGTGCAAAAACAACGGTTGCCACAAAGCATGGGTGATAAACAGCACCCGGTACAAACCAGCCGGAACATACTGACCTGATCAACAACAAAAAACAATCACACACAAAGACATGGGGGAAACAGAGGGTTAAATACATGACCAGTAATTGGGAAATGAAAACCAGGTGTGTGGGAAAACGAGACAAAACAAATGACAAAAGGATCGGCGATGGCTAGAAGACCGGTATCGTTGACCGCCGAACACCACCCGAACAAGGAGAGGCATCAACTTCGGCCGAAGTCGTGACAGTATCCAAGAAACGTATGTTAATGTTTGTAGGGTGGCAAGGCCATGACAGAGTCTGTCCGCTTCTTCAATTAAAATGTTAATAACATGCAAATTGCTAAAACTATGAGCAAAATACTGCATTGAAGGGTGTTTAATTTTGCTATTGTGTTTGATTCAATACCAAAACATCCACCAGACGACATTGCAAAGGTGCTCATGTGTTAGCAAGAAGAAACTTTCACTGAAAAGTTATTTGATTTTATTAATTTGTTGTTTTACTTAGACAGCACTACAAACCAGACTGTTTGTATACCGAGTTCAAAATGAAGGATGGAATAGCAGACAGAGGAATAGCAGGCATAGGCGGAGACCAATGGCCTTGCTTTACCTCTCCAATAAGATAGAGTAGTGTTTTATGTGCTATATTTTTTGGAGATGCATCACACAGATAACATTTACTCACTGTTAAACAGTAACCTGACAATGGCTTGGCTTGAGAAGCTAACCTAGCCCTGAGAACATTGTACAGATAAATGTCACTATAATGATCAAAAGTATGTATAATGAATAATGGGGCGGGGGGAATGAATGACGATTTTCGTGCTCATAACCAACTGTGCTATTTAGTCCGTATTTTTGCATTGTTTGTAACTTATTTTTTTACTTATTTTGTACGTAATGTTGCTACTACCGTCTCTTATGACCAAAAATAACTTATTGACATCAGAGCAGCGATTACTCACCTCAAACTGGAAGAATAATTTTTCCTTTAACTAGTCTGACGGGAAGGAATTACTCCTTTCCCGGGAACAGGACCAAATCCCTGTAATTTGTGTGAAGAAAAGACGGAGAAAAAGTGAGCAGAGGTCAGGCTGCCTTCTGACAATTCGTAGGCGAGCGAGTAAACTCCCACTGCCATCCGTTCTATTGGCCAACGTGCAATCATTGGAAAATAAAATCGATGACCTACGATCAAGATTATCCTACCAACGGAACATTAAAAACTGTAATATCTTATGTTTCACCGAGTCGTGGCTGAACGACGACACGGATAATATAAAGCTGGCGGGATTTTCCATCCAACGGCAGAACAGAGAAGCTATGTCTGGTAAGACGAGAGGTGTGTGTCTATTTGTCAATAACAGCTGGTGCGCAATGTCTAATATTAAAGAAGTCTTGAGGTATTGCTTGCTTGAGGTAGAGTACCTTATGATAAGCTGTAGACCACACTATCTTCCAAGAGAGTTCTCATCTATATTATTCATAGCCGTCTATTTACCACCACAGAACGATGCTGGCACTAACACCGCACACAACCAACTCTATAAGGACATAAGGAAACAAGAAAATGCTCATCCAGAAGCGGCGCTCCCAGTGTTCGGGGACATTAATGCAGGCAAACTTAAATCGGTTTCAACTAATTTCTACCAGCATGTCACATGTGCAAGAAAAAAAACTCCAGACCACTTTTACTCCACACACAGAGATGCATACAAAGCTCTCCCCCGCCCTCCATTTGGCAAATCTGACCATAATTCTATCCTCCTGATTCCTGCTTACAAGCAATAACTAAAGCAGGAAGTACCAGTGACTCGCTCAATACGGAAGTGGTCAGATGAAGCCGATGCTATGGTACAGGACTGTTTTGCAAGCACAGACTGGAATATATTCCCGGTATTCATCAAATGGCATTGAGGAGTATACCACTTCAGTCATCGGCTTCATCAAGAAGTGCATCAACAACGTCGTCCCCACAGTGACCGTACGTACATGTTTCAACCAGTCCACCATAGTCCCTGTGCCCAAGGAAGCGAAGATAACCTGCCTAAATGATTACCGCCCAGTAGCACTCACGTCGGTAGCCATGAAGTGATTTGAAAGGCTGGTTATGGCTCACATCATGCGAACTGGGAATTGTTCCGGGGTAGCCTCAGAGAATAACATTGATTTATACGCTGACTCTGTGATTGAGTTTATAAGGAAGTGCATTGGAGGTGTTGTACCCACTGTGACTATTAAAAACTACCCTAACCAGAAAACGTGGAAAGATGGTGTCATTCGCGCAAAACTGAATGTGCAAACCACCGCATTTAACCATGGAAAGATGACTGGGAATGTGGCCAAATATAAACAGTGTAGTTATTCCCTCCGCAAGACAATCAAACAAGTGAAATGTCGGTATAGGGACAAAGTGGAGTCGCAATTCAACGGCTCAGACATGAGACGTATATGGCAGGGTCTACAGGCAAATACGGACTACAAAAAGAAAACCAGCCACGTCACGGACACCGACGTCTTGCTTTCAGACAAGCCAAACACCTTGCCTGCTTTGAGGACAATACTGTGCCACCGACGCGGCCTGCTACCAACCCCCTCTCCTTCTCTGTGGCTGACGTGAGTAAGACATTTAAACATGTTAACTCTCGCAAGGCTGCTGGCCCAGACGGCTTCCCTAGCTGCGTCCACAGAGCATGAGCAGACCAGCTGACTGGTGTGTTTACGGACATATTTAAATGCTCCCTATCCCAGTCTGCTGTCCCCACATGATTCAAGTTGGCCACCATTGTCCCTGTACACAAAAAGGCAAAGATAACTGACATAAATGACTATCGCCCCATAGCACTCACTTCTGTCATCATGAAGTGCTTTGAGAGACTAGTCAAGGATCATATCACATCCACCTTACCTGCCACACTAGACCCTCTTCAGTTTACATACCGCCCCAACTGGTCCACAGACGATGCAATCGCCATCACACTTCACCCTGCCCTATCACATCTGGACAAGAGGAATACCTATTTAAGAATGCTGTTCATTGACTACAGCTCAGCATTCAACACCAGAGCACCCTCCAAGCTCATCATTAAGCTTGATGCCCTGGGTCTCAACCCCATCCAGTGCAATTGGGTCCTGGACTTTCTGACGGGCTTTCACCAGGTGGTGAAGGTAGGAAACAACATCTCCACTTCGCTGATCCTCAACACTGGGGCCCCACAAGGGTGCGTGCTCAGCCCCCTCCTGTACTCCCTGATCACCCATGACTGCGTGGCCATGCATGCCTCCAACTCAATCATCAAGTTTGAAGACGACACAACAGTAGTGGGCTTGATTACCAACAACGCCGAGACAGCCTACAGGGAGGAGGTGAGGGCACTCGGAGTGTGGTGTCAGGAAAACAACAACTTCTCACTCAACGTCAACAAAACAAAGGAGATGATCGTGGACTTCAGGAAACGGCAGAGGGAGCACTCCCCTATCCGCATCGAAGGGACAGTAGTGGAGAAGGTGGAAAGTTCCTCAGCGTACACATCACATACAAACTGAAATGGTCCACCCACACAGATAGTGTGGTGAAGAAGGCGCAACAGCGCCTCTGTATCACCGCCTGGTACGGCACCTGCACTGCCCTCAACCGCAAGGATCTCCAGAGGGTGGTGCGGTCTGCACAACGCATCACTGGGGTCAAACTACCTACCCTCTAGGACACCTACAGCACCCGATGTCAAAGAAAGGCCAAAAGGTCATCAAGGACAACAACCACCCGAGCCACTGCCTGTTCACCCCGCTACTATCCAGAAGGCGAGGTCAGTACAGGTGCATCAAAGCTGGGACCGAGAGACTGAAAAACAGAATCACATCTGCAGAGAAGGAAGCCTAGATCTGTTTCTTTCAACTTTACAAGCAGTGACGATGAGGATCACCCCAGACGCTCAGAGGCCAGCTCCTCCCAAGATTTTTTAGATCAGGAAGAGGAGCCACGCAGGTTCCTCAACAAGAGAGGGAGAGGACGCGGAAGAGGCCAACACGGAGGGGGAGGAAGAATTCAAGACTATCCAACCACACGGAGCAGGACCAGAACAAGGCTGTGATCAACATTTCTGGAGAACCCCTTTCTGATGATTGCATAAGGGTCTTGTCTAAAGGACTGTCCTTTGCCCCCACATATTCAACTAATGAATTTAATACAAAGATTGACCTATTTCGTTTCTACAGGAATCTACATCTGAAGGCCTGGTACAAGCAAAACATCTCTCCAACTACAGACGCCAGTGTCTCAGGTCAGGCAGTTTCTGTTCCCTCAAAAACACCTTTTAAGCCCAAGTCCACTTTTTGTCCCATAGTCCAGAATGCCACACTAAATACATTTGCCAAGAAAGTTAATTTTGATGTGGAGAATCTGTTTAAGGGTAAAATTGATTCCAACAAAACACGACGTAATCTTTCTAAGACAGAGAGGGATGCAGTTGAATCATTGTCCAAAAATGAACGGATTGTAATTAAAAAAGCAGACAAAGGTGGTGCTACAGTAGTGTGGTGTAAAGACAAATATGTGACAGAAGCCTACCGTCAATTAGACAATGACGAATTCTACCAATCTCTTACCTTCAACCCTACAGAGGACCTAAAAACTGAATTGAAAGGGATCCTCACAGAAGCTAAGGAAAATGGTTACATTTCAGACAATGAGTTCAAATTTCTTTTCAATGGCAGTCCGCGTATGGCTTCTTTTTACCTTCTTCCAAAAATCCACAAAAAATCTTGAAAACCCCATCTCTAAGTACATTGATTACTTTATTAAGCCTTTTCTGTTGTCACTTCCAGCCTATCTTCAAGATACCACAGATGTGTTGAACAAAATTAAGGAATTGAAGAATATAGGTACAGCTTCCTTTTTAGTCACCATGGATGTGGAGTCTCTATACACCACCATTGAGCATCAACAAGGTTTGGCAGCGATGCACCATTTCTTGAGTACCCGGCCTGAAACTGAGATGCCTCCTACAGAATTCATTGTATCACTGACTGAATGGACTCTTAATCATAACATCTTTATCTTCCAGGACCGTATTTTCAAACAGGTCAAAGGATGTGCCATGGGAGCTTGCTACAGCCCTTCCTACGCTGGTTTGTACTTGGGTAAATGGGAAAATGACTTCATTTTGGATCCTTCTAATAACCATTTCTTTGACCGGATTATATGGTGGGGACGCTATATTGATGATGTTTGCCTGTTTTGGTCCGGCTCAGAAGATGAACTTATTTCCTTCCACCAATACCTTAACAGCATTAACCCTAACATCAAACTAACTATGGAATACAGCAAGGATAACATTCATTTTTTGGACCTCGACATTAGTAAAAATGACAAAGGTTGTTTGCACACATCAATCTTTAGGAAGCCTACAGATGGGAATACCATTCTGAGGGCAGACAGCTTTCACCCCAAAAGGCTAAAAGAGAATATTCCATATGGCCAATTCCAAAGAGTCCGCAGAATTTGCGATCAGGAAACAGACTACAGTGTCAAATCTGCTGAATTGGAGAATCGCTTTTTGGATCGGGGCTACAGCGTTCAGGTCCTGAAAGATGCAGGTATAAGGGCTGGATTACTTGACAGAGAGAACTTGTTACGAAGAGGAGTGCCTCGTGGTACATCAGAGAGAGTGTATTTTGTTACAAAATACAGCACTGAAGCAGAGAACATTAAAAGAATCATTAAAAATAATTGGGGAATCATCCAAAGTGATACGCTACTACGCCAAGTCTTTCCTGAACCACCAGTCATAAGCTTTAAGAGATGTCCTACCCTAAATGACAAATTAGTCCACAGTTATCTTCCGGGTGACTCTCAAAAAACTTGGCTTGACCACAAACCCAAGGGCTCTTTTAAATGTTACCAGTGCAACCATTGCAGTAATATTGCACAGAAAAAGTATTTTGTTGACACAGCTTCTAAAATGGAGTATTACCTCAAGCATTTTATTAACTGCAAAACCACTCATGTCATCTATAGACTGGAATGTACACAGTGCAAGGTGTTCTACATTGGACGGACAAAGAGACGCCTTCAAGATCGCTTGGCGGAACACAAGTACGCCATACGGGTAGGCAATGAAGACTACCCCATGGCAAGGCACTACAAGTCCTTACACCATGGTAACCCTGCCTCCCTACAAGCTATGGGTATTGATCATGTTCCGGCCTCTATTAGAAAAGGGGACCGTCTTAAACAGTTAAACCAAAGGGAAAGTTTTTGGATTTACAAACTACAGGCCACTAAGTACCCTGGTTTAAATGAAGATATGGATTTCTCACCCTTCCTGTAGGGTCGTGATGGGTCCATTTGCTGTCATCTAGTGGACATTTTGCTCAATTGCCCTCTAGCTATGTTTGGACTGTTGTTCATGTTTTGCTGTGGTCTGGAGTACTGTGGAATATATTGCTTTCTTGTTCTGGACACTTCTCCCAGTCATGGTTAGGGTTGGAACTGTCTCTCTGGGTGTTCTGATGCTTCTAGCTTGGAGTTGTATGCTCATGATAACATAGCTACAGTATTTCACCTTTTCATGTGTATATTATTGCTTACTAGGTGTGTCCAATTTGGTAACCACTCCCTCTTCTAATTAGGGCTAATTGGAAAAGCCTTTCAAAAGAGGACATTGTATTCTCCTTTTTCTGTACTCCCTGACGAAGGCCATGCAGCCGAAACGCGTCGGTTTTTAAACAACTTTGTTTCTATTGAACATGCCATACTAATAAAGGCATTTTAATTAATTATATGAAGAGTGCCTTGGTCCTCCTTTCTTTTTGATGACCAATTTACACCTTTTACCAAAGAGCACCTTCTATCTACCAAAATATACTATAGTGTACCTTAGTAGCGCTTCCCTTCCTCCTCTTTAGACTGAAAAACAGCTTCTATCTCAAGGCCATCAGACTGTTAATAAACAGCCATCACTAACACAGAGAGGCTGCTGCCTACATGCAGACTCAAAACATGGCAACTTTAATAAATGGATCACTAGTCCCTTTAAATAATGCCACTGTAATTAATTATGTTTACATATCTTACATTACTCATCTCATAGGTATATAGTGTATCTTATACAATCTTTTGCATCTTGCCTATGCCGCTCGGTCATTGCTCATCCATATACGTTTGTACATATTCTTATTCCATCCCTTTATATTTGTGTGTATTAGGTAGGTGTTGTGGAATTGTTAGATTACTTGTTAGATATTACTGCACTGTCGGTACTAGAAGCACAAGCATTTCACTACACTCTCATTAACATCTGCTAACCATGTGTATTTGACCAATAACATTTGATTTGTTTTAGCATCTTTCCAACAAGAGATGTTTTCAGAAACAAAACATTGGTGTTGCAGTGGGACTGCTCTTTTACCATAAATTCACTGATTACATTGCAACAAGAGAAAGGGAGCAACCACAGAAATAAGGACGTTTGGTCTAACGGTTCTCCGATGCTTTATCAGACGATGGAGATTCCAAAGTAAACAAAGGTCAATGACCATTTCACAGAGGTGGAGGATGAAGCTTGCCCTCTTCTCTTCTCTTTAGACTCCTTCTCTGGGGATCACTTTATATAAGAGAGAGAGGATAGAGAAAGAGTGGAATATACAGAGAGAGAGTGAGAAACAGAGTAATAAAAGATAGAGAGCGAGGGAGAGAGAGAGAGCGAGATGTATATATATAGAGAGAGAATGAGTGAGTGAGAGAGGAGATTCAGAGAGAGAGTGAAAGAGGGAGACAGAGAGAGAGAGTGTGAGAGAGAGTGATATATATAGAGAGAGTGAGATAGTGAGAGGGGAGATTCAGAGAGAGAGTGAAAGAGAGAGACAGAGTGAGAGAGTGTGAGAGAGAGAGCAGAGAGAGTAAGCGATGGTCATGATGACACTACTGAGAATAGAGTAACTGTCCAAAGTGAAGCAACCAACCTGAAAGCATCCAGATCGACATCCTGGAAAAGGAATAGAGAACGCTATGAGAATTGGCCAATGGGGGGCTAACATGTAAAGGTCAACTCACTTTGGGTATGTCACCTCCAAATAACTACATTTGTATGGTCAGCTCTGACCTCTGTACACTCCCTTCAGCTTCCATTAACACTGACTCAACTCTAGACTGGCTTCACTTCACGTTCAACTATTACTGTGAGGGAGAGTGGGAGTGAAGTTATCCCAAGCGTACAGCAAACCATTAATAATTGGCTTTGAGGAAAAGCCTGAAACTGTGTTAACTTTAATATTCCTGTTTGAAAAAATATTAAAACTAGCCAAGGCTAGAGTGAATGAAGGTGAGTCTAAAACTCCACATTTCTTCAGACCTACACACGATGACTTCATCTTTCATAACTCAGTGTAATTATAGTGATTACTTATTTCAGGCATACGTCAAACATATTTCCATCTATGCATATGACTTCAATTTTCACAACCCATTTGTGAAAGCTTATGTATTTCTGGCATGTAAAAATTATTATTTCCATCACATTAACTCATTCTAAAACACAGAGCCACATTAGCCAAATAAACCTGGGGAGCTCCACGCAGGGCATCCATGCAGTGAGGACTGTTATAGATGCGCAGAAAATATAATGTTACTATTAGCTACTTATTTGACTCCAGACACTTTCAGGGATGAATGAACCCTTTATGACCTCACTCAGAATCTCTTAAATGGGAAGACGTGTGAGTTCTGATTGGACCAAAATCTGAATTCCAGAATTCAAAGAAGCGGAAGAGGATGACATCAATCTCACATCAGTGACAGTTCTACACTCTCTCTCTCTAGTTTCATGTCTTGTATTTGAGCTACACAAATGGCTAAGTGGTTTTAACTGTAGAGCTGTAAGTGTGTGGGTGGTGGGTGGTGCTGTGAAAAATGCAACAACCTGTGAGATACGATGTGTCTTGTTCCAACGCAGACTTGCCTGGGATACTCCTGTGAGTGAGTGAGTTGATTAATTAAAGAGGTACAACTTCCTCACCTGGTCGAAGGTTAAAAAACAGATATTTGTCCCAATATGGCATTCTGTTAATGACCACAATAGCCATTATCCCCTCCCCTTTCTGAAAGTCCAGACTGGCCAAAGATCCGTGCCCCCCATGCCTATCCCACAGTATGCCGTCCAACAGTCGGAGGGACACAGACAGACAGACAAACTGACAGACAATCAAACTGACATAGTCTGTGACAACAAGCATCTGGAACTGTTCCTGATGAGTCCTGCTTGATATTTACTATCCAGATCCCTGGTTCTCACTGGTCAACAGGTCAGTCAATTTACTAATGGTGGTCTCAGAATGGCAAGGCCCCAAGTTGTGTTTTAATTAATGAGGTCTGAGAGTGGCAGGGCCCAGAGTTGTAATTCCCCAGAGAGGCATGGGACTGGGGTATAATTGGGTCCTGATTAGGGTCTGGGTAAATTGATGATGGATTATGACCAATAAATTTGAATTTATGTGGCCATTAGAAGTGGCTGGTTGATCCTACCATGCAGAGCAGACAGAGATGGAAATGGGCTCAATAGAAATTTGTCCCAAATGGAACACTATTCCCTACATAGTGCACTACTTTTGACCAGAGCACTATGGGTCCTGGTTTGAAGTAGTGCACAATAGGGAATAGAGTGCCATTTGGAATGTTTTTTATTTTACCTTTATTTAACTAGGCAAGTCAGTTAGGAACACATTCTTATTTTCAAAGACAGCCTAGGAACAGTTGGTTAATGGTGCTCGGTGGGATTTTTAAAGTTTCTGATATTCTTTTATAACCCAACCCTGATCTGTACTGCTACACAACTTTGTTTCAGACCTGTTTGGAGAGCTCCTTGGTCTTCATGGTGCCGCTTGCTTGGTGGTGACCCTTGCTTAGTGGTGTTGCAGACTCTGGGGCCTTTCAGAACAGGTGTACATATACAGTCGTGGCCAAAAGTTTTGAGAATGACACAAATATTAATTTTCACAAAGTCTGCTGCCTCAGTGTCTTCAGATATTTTTGTCAGATTTTACTATGGAATACTGAAGTATAATTACAAGCATTTCATAAGTGTCAAAGGCTTTTATTGACAATTACATGAAGCTGATGCAAAGAGTCAATATTTGCAGTGTTGAACCTTCTTTTTCAAGACCTCTGCAATCCGCCCTGGCATGCTGTCAATTAACTTCTGGGCCACATCCTGACTGATGGCAGCCCATTCTTGCATAATCAATGCTTGGAGTTTGTCAGAATTTGTGGGTTTTTGTTTGTCCACCCGCCTCTTGAGGATTGACCACAAGTTCTTAATGGGATTAAGGTTTGGGTAGTTTCCTGGCCATGGACCTAAAATATCAATGTTTTGTTCCCCGACCCACTTAGTTATCACTTTTGCCTTATGGCAAGGTGCTCCATCATGCTGGAAAAGGCATTGTTCATCACCAAACTGTTCCTGGGTGGTTGGGAGAAGTTGCTCTCGGAGGATGTGTTGGTACCATTCTTTATTCATGGCTGTGTTCTTAGGCAAAATTGTGAGTGAGCCCACTCCCTTGGCTGAGAAGCAACCCCACACATGAATGGTCTCAAGATGCTTTACTGTTGGCATGACACAGGACTGATGGTAGCGCTCACCTTGTCTTCTCCGGACAAGCTTTTTTCCGGATGCCCCAAACAATCGGAAAGGGGATTCATCAGAGCAAATGACTTTACCCCAGTCCTCAGCAGTCCAATCCCTGTACCTTTTGCAGAATATCAGTCAGTCCCTGATGTTTTTCCTGCAGAGAAGTGGCTTCTTTGCTGCCCTTCTTGACACAAGGCCATCCTACAAAAGTCTTTGCCTCACTGTGCGTGCAGATGCACTTACACACACCTGCCTGCTACCATTCCTGAGCAAGCTCTGTACTGGTCGTGCCCCGATCCCGCAGCTGAATCAACTTTAGGAGACGGTCCTGGTGCTTGCTGGACTTTCTTGGGCGCCCTGAATCCTTCTTCACAACAATTGTGCAGTGGAAATGTTTTTTTGGGATTCAGTTTATTTGCATGGCAATTAATTGCAATTCATCTGATCACTCTTCATAACATTCTGGAGTATATGCAAATTGCCATCATACAAACAGACTTTGTGAAAATTTATATTTGTGTCATTCTCAAAACTTTGGCCACGACTGTATACTGAGATCATGTGACAGATCATGTGACACCTAGATTGCACACAGGTGGACTTTAATTAACTAATTATGTGACTTCTGAAGGTAATTGGTTGCAGCAGATCTTATTTAGGGGCTTCATAGCAAAGGGGGTGAATACATATGCACGCACCACTTTTTATTTTTTGAATTTTTTGAAACAAGTTATTCTTTTCATTTCACTTCACCAATTTGGACTATTTTGTGTATGTCCATTACATGAAATCCAAATAAAAATCCATTTAACTTACAGGTTGTAATGCAACAAAATAGGAAACACGCAAAGGGAGATGAATACTTTTGCAAGGCACTGTAGTTGTCAAATCCTCCCTAAAATGACACCTCATAGTTGCAATTAAAAAGGCCCAAAATGTGCGTGTTGGCAGACCATCGAGAATCCTGCATGGCCTGGATAGCATCGGCACTAATTAGTGGGTAAAACTATGTAGCTTGAGCTACATGGTAGCGGTAGGTAGCCTAGTGGTTAGAGCGTTGGACTAGTAACCGAAAGGTTGCGAGATTGAATCCCCGAGCTGACAAGGTAAAAATCTGCCTTTCTGCCCCCGAACAAGGAAGTTAATGACCTTCTTGCCTGGTCCGTGAGTTTTGGTGGCAGGTTTGTTGTGGTGCCATATTCTTTCCATTTTTTAATAATGGATTTAATTAGAGATGCAACAAAGAGACCAAAGATAACCCCGAAGGAGCTGCAAAGCTCCACAGCGGAGATTGGAGTATGTCCATAAGACCACTTTAAGCTGTACACTCCACAGAGCTGGGCTTTACGGAAGAGTGACCAGAAAAAAGCCATTGCTTAAAGAAAGAAATAAGCAAACACGTTTGGTGTTCACCAAATGGCATGTGGGAGACTCCCAAAACAAATTGAAGAAGGTACTCTGGTCAGATTAGACTAAAATTGAGCTTTTTGGCCATCAAGGCGCAAACCCAACACCTCACATCACCCTGAGAACACCATCCCCACAGTGAAGCATAGTGGTGACAGCATCATGCTGTGGTTATGTTTTTCATCGGCAGTGACTGGGAAACTGGTCAGAGTTTAAGGAATGATGGGTGGCGCTAAATACAGTACAGGGAAATGATTGAGGGATACCTGTTTCAGTCTCCCAGAGATTTGCTCCTGGGATGGAGGTTCACCTTCTAGCAGGAAAATGACCCTGAGCATACTGCTAAAGCAACACTCGAGTGGTTTAAGGGGAAACATTGAAATGTCTTGGAATGGCCTAGTTGAAGCCCAGACCTCAATCCAATTGGGAATCTGTGGTATGACTTAAAGATTGCTGTACACCAGTGGAACCCATCCAACTTGAAGGAGCTGTAGCAGTTTTGCCTTGAATATGTGCCAAGCTTATAGAGAAACGCTCTGGTTTTCAGTTTTTTTTGTCTTATTTCTTGTTTGTTGCACAATAAAACATATTTTGCAGCTTCATAGTGGTAGACATGTGTAAATCAAATAATACAAACCCCCCCATAATCCATTTTAATTCCAGATTGTAAGGCAACAAAATAGGAAAAATGCCAAGGGGGGTGAATACTTTCGCAAGCCACTGTATAGAGTGATCTGGAAACTGTGCTTCTGAGTTTTGAGAAATTGCGAAGTGATCAAATAAGTATTGCAGGACTCTTGCAAGTCTTTTGGGAGAATAAACTGATGTGAAATATATGTGAAATATTGGGGAAACGACTCTCCGTCAACCAATATGCTTCAATCTAGGGAATATTTTTAATATATTAAAAGCCTTCGATTCCGTTATACCCCCGAGGTACAGATATATGCGTAAATCTCTGTAAAGTGCACGTGTTTGGTTCGAGCTTGTAGAATGCTAATATCACTCATATTGATCTGTGTGAATGGGGATTTGGAGGCAGACAAACAGACAGACTATAATATTTGCACATGAAGTGCAGCTAGTATTAGTTGTGTGATATTGAGGGAGTATCTCCAGGCCTATGTAATATAGGAAAAGGTTTAATAAAGCGTTCTCTCTGCTCTCCCCAGCTGTCCCAATTCATCTCCATTGGTCGATTGGTTCTGCCTCTTTTGATCATCTCATTGAAGAAGTAGGGTCACGCTTGCCGGACACTTTGCTGAATTAATTGTTGGCAAACAAAGGTGCTCAAAACAGAGTTTGAGTGTTTACAGAAAGCTGCTTCTCCAATTTCCTGTCACACACAGCACAATATGGGTCCAACCCAGTTTATTTATTGTCTTTATTGTCTCTCTCTCTCTCTCTCTCAATTTCAATTAAATTTAAGGAGCTTTATTGGCATGGGGAACATATGTTTCCACTGCCAAAGCAAGTGAAATAGATAAACTATGAAAAATGAAGAGTAAACATTACACGTTCCAAAAGAATAAAGACATTTCAAATGTCATATTATTAAGTCTATATACAGTGTTGTAACAATGTGCAAATAACTAAAGCACAAAAGGCAAAATAAGTAAACATAAATATGGGTTGTATTTACAATGGTGTTTGTTCTTCACAGGTTGCCCTTTTCTTGTGGCAACAGGTCACAAATCTCGCTAATGTGATTGCACACTGTGGTATTTCACCCAATAGATATGGGAGTTAAGAACCAGTGTATCTTTCATTTGCCATACAACAAGTATTTTTATGTAAAGTTTATGATGAGTTCTTTGGTCAGATTAGGTGAGTGTCCAAAATATCTCCGGACATTCTGGGGAAATGTTGCTACGTATTCACAATGTATAACCAGGATTTGTAGCTATAAATATGCACATTTTCGAACAAAACATAAATGTATTGTATAACATGATGTTATAAGACTGTCAACTGATGAAGTTGTCCAAAGGTTAGTGATTAATTTTATATCTTTTGCTGGTTTTTGCGAATGCTACCTTTGCGGTGAATAAATGCGTTTGTGTGTTTGGCTATTGTGGTAAGCTAATATAATTCTATATTGTGTTTTCGCTGTAAAACACTTTTAAAAAAATCGGAAATATTGGCTGAATTCACAAGATGTTTATCTTTCATTTGCTGTACACCATGTATTTTTCATAAATGTTTTATGATGAGTATTTATGTATTTCACGTTGATCTCTGTAATTATTCTGGCTGCTTTGGTGCTATTTTTGATGGTGGCTGCAATGTAAAACTATGATTTATACCTCAAATATGCACATTTTTCAACAAAACATAAATGTATTGTATAACATGTTATAAGACTGTCATCTGATGAAGTTGTTTCTTGGTTAGTGACTAATTTTCTCTATTTTGTCGGTTTTGTGAAAGCTACCTATGCGGTTGAAACATGGTGAAAATATGCGGTTGTGTGTTTGGCTACTGTGGTTAGCTAATAGAAATAGTGTTTGCTGTAAAACATTTTAAAAATCAGAAATGATGGCTGGATTCACAAGATGTTTATCTTTCATTTGCTGTATTGGACTTGTGATTTCATGAAAATTACATTATATGATATCCCTGTCCCGTTAGGCTAGGCTATGCTAGTCAGCTTTTTTGATGAGGAGGATCCCAGATCCGGGAGGGTGATGAAGTAGAGGTTAATCAAATTTCGATTGTTTTCAAATTCTTTGTTAGTCTGTAATCTGAGGGAAATATGTGTCTCTAATATGGTCATACACTTGGCAGGAGGTTAGGAAGTGCAGCTCAGGAAAGCTTTGACTATGTGCAGACTCAGTGAGCATAGCCTTGCTATTGAGACAGGCCGCCGTACACTGCACACAAAATGAGGTGGAAAACCTCATTTTGTGTGCAGTGTACGGCGGCCTGTCTCAATAGCAAGGCTATGCTCACTGAGTCTGTACATAGTCAAAGCTTTCCTTAATTTTGGCTCAATCACAGTGGTCAGGTATTCTGCCACTGTGTACTCTCTGTTTAGGGCCAAATATCATTCAAGTTTGCTCTGTTTTTTTATTTTTATTCTTTGCAATGTGTCAAGTAATTATCTTTTTGTTTTCTCATAATTTGGTTGGGACTAATTGTGTTGCTGTCCTGGGGCTCTGTGGGGTCTGTTTGTGTTTGTGAACAGAGCCCTAGGACGAGCTTGCTTATTAAGGGACTCTTCTCTGGGTGCATCTCTCTGTAGGTGATAGCTTTTTTATGGAAGGTTTAGGAATCACTTCCTTTTAGGTGGTTGTAAAATGTAATGGCTCTTTTCTGGATTTTGATAATTAGCGGGTATCACCCTAATTCTGCTCTGCATGCATTAGTTGGTGTTTTACGTTGCACAATGAGTATATTCTCTCTTTCTCTTTCTCTTTCTCTCTCTCTCTCACACACACATACACACACATACACATTTGGGGGTTGGGGAAATGGGGGACAGTTATTTTTTTGCATCACACACACACACACGCACCCTTTATCTCCCCTCTCTGTCTCTCTCTGGCACCAACAGAGCTGTCTGTGTTATTTGTCTCTACGATGGTGGTTTCTGTAGTGAACCCATCAGGCACTGGTGTGGTGCAGGGGAAAGCGCTCTCAATACGACAAAAACAGCAGGAAGGACCAGCCTATTAAACACACTTCAACAGCTGTGCACCACTCTCTGGAAGCAACAACACACACACACACACACACACACACACACACACACACACACACACACACACACACACACACACACACACACACACACACACACACACACACACACACACACACACACACACACGCAAGATTGCAGGCACACAGACATACAATGGGCTTCAATAGACCCACTGAAGGCTCATTTGGAAGAAGAGAAGGGGAAAGGAGGAGAAGAAAGAAAACAGCATGCAACAATTAATGAGGGGAAGAAGATGGAGAGAATAGGGAGAAAGTGAGTGTGAAAGATAACAAGAAAGAGAGAAGGGAAGAAGAAATCTACGCTAGCTCCCTAGGCTAGCTACGCTAGCTCCCAATAATGTAAAGGCATAGCAAAAAGAGTGAGCAAACCCAAACTACATGCTGTCTCTTGTCAAACAGAAGGAATCAAAATATTAATAAGATACACAGTACCAGTCAAACGTTTGGACACGTTCAAGGTTTTTTCTTTATTTTTACAATTTTGTACATTGTAGAATAAAAGTGAAGACATAAAAACTATTAAACTAGTATGTGATATTCTTCAAAGTAGCCACCCTTTGCCTTGAGGACAGCTTTGCACACTCTTGGCATTATCTCAACCAGCTTCATGAGGAATGCTTTACCAACCATCTCGAAGGAGTTCCCACATATGCTGAGCACTTGTTGGCTGCTCTTCCTTCAACCTACGGTTCAACTTATCCCAAACCATCTCAATTAGTTTGAGGTTGGGTGATTTGTGGAGGCCAGGTAATCTCATGTAGCACTCCATCACTCTCCTTCTTGTTCAAATAGACCTTACACAGCCTGGAGGTGTGTTGGCACATTGTCCTGTTGAAAAACAAATGGGAGGGAGTATTGCTGCAGAATGCTGTGGTATCCATGCTGGTTAAGTGTGCCTTGAATTCCAAATAAATCACAGACAGTGTCACCAGCAAAGGACCCCCACACCTCCACCTCCATTCTTTACGATGGGAACCACACATGCGGATATCATCCGTTCACTTGCTGTACGTCTCGCAAAGACACGGCGGTTGCAACTAAAACTCTCAAATTTGGACTCATTAGACCAAAGGACAGATTTCCACTGGTCTAATGTCCATTGCTTGTGTTTCATGGCACAAGAAAGTCTCTAATCAATGGTGTCCTTTAGTAGTGGTTTCTTTGCAGCAATTCTACCATGAAGGCCTGATTCATGCAGTCTCCTCTGAACAGTTGATGTTGAAATGTGTCTGTTACTTGAACTCTATGAAGCATTTATTTGGGCTGCAATTTCTGAGGCTGGTAACTCTAATGAACTTATCCTCTGCAGCAGAGAACTCTGTGTCTTCCTTTCCTGTGGCTGTCCTCATGAGAGCAAGTTTCATCATAGCGCTTGGTGGTTATTGTGACTGCACATTTTCATGATTGAATGACCATGTCTTAAAGTAATGATTGACTGTCGTTCTCTTTGCTTATTTGAGCTGTTCTTGCAATAATAAGGACTTGGTCTTTTACCAAGACTTTCTTCAATCGCGACGTCCCTCCAAGGCCCTTCTGCTAGCTTGCTACCCCCGTCCCGCTAGCTGCCTGAAGACACTCACTGGACTCCTATGATCACTTTGCTACGCATGCCTCTCGCTAAAATGAAAATGTCACAACTTCCGCCGAAGTCGGTCCCTCTCCTTGTTCTGGCGGCGTTCGGCGGGCGACGTCACCGGCCTTCTAGCCATCGCCTATCCACTTTTCATTTTCCATTTGTTTTGTCTCTGTTTTACACACCTGGTTTCAATTCCCCAATTACATGTTCATTATATAACTCTCTGTTTTCCCCATGGTTTTTGTGCGTGTTTGTTTTATGTATTTCGGACCTTTTGTTTGGGCTTGGTATTACTACATGTATTTGGTCAATTTGAGGAAAGTTACTTTTATTACTCATCTCTGCTGTCCTGTGCCTTACTCCTCTGTACCAGCTACACCCAGACCTTTTACACAAAATGCCTTGTCCATTGCTGTTTTGGTTAGTAATTATTGCCTTATTTCACTGTAGAGCCTCTAGCCCTGCTCAATACGCCTTATTTAACACTTTAGTTCCACGTACCACACATGCGGTGACATCACCTGGTTTAAATGATATTTCAAGAGACAACATCTCTTTCATCGTCACTCTATGCACAGGTTTACCCCCACTGTATTCACATCATACCATACTTTTGTAAATTATGCTTTGAATCTACTCTACCGTGCCCAGAAATCTGCCCCTTTTACTCTCTGTTCTGAACATACTAGACGACCAGTTATTTTAGCCTTTAGCCGTACCGTTATCCTACTCCTCCTCTGTTCCTCTGGTGATGTGGAGGTTAATCCAGGCCATGCAGTGCCTAGCTCCACTCCCATTCCCCAGGCGCTATCATTTGTTGACTTCTGTAACCGTAAAAGCTTTGGTTTCATGCATGTTAACATTAGAAGCCTCCTTCCTAAGTTTGTTTTATTCACTGCTCTAGCACACTCTGCCAACCCGGATGTCTTAGCCGTGTCCGAATCCTGGCTAAGGATGACCACCAAAAACTCAAAATTTCCATCCCTAACTACAAAATGTTCAGACAAGATAGAACTGCCAAAGGGGGCGGTGTTGCAATCTACTGCAGAGACAGCCTGCAGAGTTCTGTCTTACTATCTAGGTCTGTACCCAAACAATTCGAGCTTATACTTTTAAAAATCCATCTTTCCAGAAACAAGTCTCATCGTTGCCGCGTGCTATAGACCACCCTCTGCCCCAGCTGTAACCTGGACACCATATGTGAACTGATTGCCCCCCAGTCTCGCGCGTTCACGAGAGAGCGAGCTCTGTTCGATTGCAATTCTACAGACAAAGGAATTTTCCGGTTGGAACATTGTTGAAGATTTATGTTAAAACATCCTAAAGATTGATTCTATACTTCGATTGACATGTTTCTACAGACTGTAATATAACTTTTGGGACTTTTCGTCCATACTTTCCGCTGGACTTGTACGCGCGTTGTGAGTTTGGATTGTGTACTGAACGTGCGAACAACAAGGAGGTATTTGGACATAAATGATGGACATTATCGAACAAAACAAACATTTATTATGGAACTGGGATTCCTGGGAGTGCATTCTGATGAAGATCATCAAAGGTAAGTGAATGTTTATAATGCTCGTTCTGAGATCTGTTGACTCCAACATGGTGGATATCTTTTTGGCTTGATTTGTCATCTGAGCGCCGTACTCAGATTATTGTATGGTTTGCTTTTTCCGTAAAGTTTTTTTGAAATCTGACACAGCGGTTGCATTAACGTCTCTGGGATATGTGGGACGGTAGCGTCCTACTTGGCCAAAAGCCAGAAAAAATGTAGCACCTCAAATTCAAATATATTACTATAAAAATCAATCCTTCATGAAATCACACATGAAATACATCAAATTAAAGCTACACCTGTTGTGAATCCAGCCAACATGTCTGATTTCAAAAGGATTTACGGCAAAAGCACACCAAACGATTATGTTAACTCAGTACATAGCCACAGAAAAACACAGCCATTTTCCCAGCAAAAGATAGTTGTCACAAAAAGCAGAAATAGAGATAAAATTAATCACTAACTTTTGATGATCTTCATCAGATGACACTCATAGGACATCATGTTACACAATACATTTATGTTTTGTTCGATAATGTGCATATTTATATCCACAAATCTCAGTTTACATTGGCGCCATGTTCAGAAATGCCTCCAAAATATCCGGAGAAATTGCAGAGAGCAACGTCAAATTACAGACATACTCATCATAAACTTTGATGAAAGATACATGTTTTACATAGAATTAAAGATACACTTGTTCTTAATGCAACCGCTGTCAGATTTAAAAAAAAACTTTATGTGAAAAGCACACCATGCAATAATCTGAGACGGCGCTCAAACATAACAACATTTCTCCGCCATGTTGGAGTCAACAGAAATACGAAATTACATAATAAATATTCCCTTACCTTTGATTATGTTCATCAGAATGCACTGCCAGGAATCCTAGTTCCACAATAAATCGTTGTTTTGTTCGATAATGTCCATTACTTATGTCTAAGTAGCTACTTTTGCTAGTATGTTTAGTGCACATATCCAAACGCTCGCGCAAATGCAGGCGAACTCAGACGAAAACTTAAAAAAGTTATATAACAGGTCGAATAAACTGGTCAAACTAAGTAGAGAATCAATCTTCAGGATGTTGTTATCATATATATCCAATAACGTTCCAACCGGAGCATTCCTTCATGTCTGTAGAAGTTATGGAACGCAAGGCAATATCATGAGGAAAGCGCCTGACCAGGAACTGGCATTCTGCCAGACCAATGACTGAAACACCTCCCATCCGGCCCCACATCACACTAGAGGCTCCATTCAGCGTTCTACAGACTGTTGACATCTAGTGGAAGACGTGGGAAGTGCAAACAGATCCATATCTTACAGGGAATTGAATCGGGGATGAGTTGAACATTGACCAGTCTCAGAATTCTCACTTCCTGTTTGGATTTTCTCTAAGGTTTTTGCCTGCCATATGAGTTATGCATAACAGTTGTATCTTTTATCAATGATTATTATGAGTATTTCTGTAAATTGATGTGGCTCTCTGCAAAATCACTGGATGTTTTGGAACTACTGAACATAACGCGCCAATGTAAACTCAGATTTTGGATATAAATATGAACTTTACCGAACAAAACATACATGTATTGTGTAACATGAAGTCCTATGAGTGTCATCTGATGAAGATCATCAAAGTTAGTGAATAATGTTATCTATATTTCTGCTTTTTGTGACTCCTCTCTTTGGCTGGAAAAATGGTTGTGTTTTTCTGTGACTTGGCTCTGACCTAACATAATCGTTTGGTTTGCTTTCGTCGTAAAGCCTTTTTGAAATCAGACACTGTGGCTGGATTTACAAAAAGTGTATCTTTAAAATGGTGTAAAATACATGTATGTTTGAGGAATTTTAATTATGGGATTTCTGTTGTTTTGAATTTGGCGCCCTGCAGTTTCACTGGCTGTAGACGAGGTGCGACGCTATCGTCCCACATACCCTAGTGAGGTTAACTAACCTCCAGACGAGCTTCAATGCCATACAACTCTCCTTCTGTGGCCTCCAACTGCTCTTAAATGCAAGTAAAACTAAATGCATGCTCTTCAACTGATCACTGCCCGCACCAGCCCGCCCGTCCAGCATTACTACTCTAGACGGTTCTGACTTAGAATATGTGGACAACTACATAGGTGTCTGGTTAGACCGTAAACTCTCATTCCAGACTCACATTAAGCATCTCCAATCCAAATAAATTCTAGAATCAGCTTCCTGTTTCGCAACAAAGCATCCTTCACTCATGCTGCCATACATACCCTCGTAAAACTGATCATCCTACCGATCCTCGACTTCGGCAATGTCATTTATAAAATAGCCTCCAACACTCTACTCAACAAATTGGATGCCAGCTGAGGAGTTCCATCAGCCATTCCTGGGCTATAGTCACCTATCCGGACCCGTTTTTTTTTTGTTGTTGCCGCAGATACGGAGCCCCACCGGGCCTTCACGACTGACTGCCGACGTTATCTGCCCGAGGGAGTTATCCAACTGGCACCTCCGTCCCGACGTTACCTGAACGCTCATCTGGGGCCCGCTAATCGTTAGCTGTCTTATCGGCTGCTATCTGAATAAGTATATCGGACAATTATCATTATTATTATTATTATTTTTATTTTTTCTTGGGTCACTATATCTATTTTGCCAATTTGGATTGATCCCCTCTACCACACGGAACCCCACTAACCTACCGACGGAAACGCACGAGGTATCTACAAATAGACCTCCATCCTATGCTATCTTGCTACCGATAGCCATCTACCCGGCCAGCTGTCTGGATCGCCGTGACCCCAACCAACCTCTACTCACTGGACCCTTATTGATCACTCGATTAAGCATGCCTCTCCTTAATGTAAATATGCCTTGTCCATTGCTGTTCTGGTTAGTGTTTATTGGCTTATTTCACTGTAGAGCCTCTAGCCCTGCTCACTATACCATATCCAACCTCTCAGTTCCACCACCCACATATGCGATGACATCACCTGGTTTCAATGATGTTTCTAGAGACAATATCTCTCTCATCATCACTCAATACCTAGGTTTACCTCCACTGTATTCACATCCTACCATACCTTTGTCTGTACATTATTCCTTTAAGCTATTTTATCGCCCCCAGAAACTTCCTTTTACTCTCTGCTCTAGAAGTTCTAGACGACCAATTCTCATAGCTTTTAGCCGTACCCTTATCCTACTCCTCCTCTGTTCCTCTGGTGATGTAGAGGTGAATCCAGGCCCTGCAGTACCTAGCTCCACTCCTATTCCCCAGGCGCTCTCTTTTGATGACTTCTGTAACCGTAATAGCCTTGGCTTCATGCATGTTAACATTAGAAGCCTCCTCCCTAAGTTTGTTTTGTTCACTGCTTTAGCACACTCTGCCAACCCGGATGTTTTAGCCGTGTCTGAATCCTGGCTTAGAAAGACCACCAAAAATTCTGACATTTTCATCCCCAACTACAAGATTTTCAGACAAGATAGAACGGCCAAAGGGGGCGGTGTTGCAATCTACTGCAAAGATTGCCTGCAGAGTTCTGTTTTACTATCCAGGTCTGTTCCCAAACAATTTGAACTTCTACTTTTAAAAATCCACCTCTCTAAAAACAAGTCTCTCACCGTTGCCGCCTGCTATAGACCACCCTCTGCCCCCAGCTGTGCTCTGGACACTATATGTGAACTGATTGCTCCCCATCTATCTTCAGAGCTCGTGCTGCTAGGCGACCTAAATTTGAACATGCTTAACACCCCAGCCACCCTACAATCTAAGCTTGATGCCCTCAATCTCACACAAATTATCAATGAACCTACCAGGTACCACCCCAATTCCGTAAACACGGGTACCCTCATAGATATCATCCTAACAAACTTGCCCTCCAAATACACCTCTGCTGTTTTCAACCAAGATCTCAGCGATCACTGCCTCATTGCCTGCATCCGTAATGGGTCAGCGGTCAAACGACCTCCACTCATCACTGTCAAACGCTCCCTGAAACACTTCAGCGAGCAGGCCTTTCTAATCGACCTGGCCGAGGTATCCTGGAAGGATATTGATCTCATCCCGTCAGTAGAGGATGCCTGGAATTCTTTTTTAAATGCCTTCCTCACCATCTTGAATAAGCATGCCCCATTCAAGAAATTTAGAACCAGGAACAGATATAGCCCTTGGTTCTCTCCTGACCTGACTGCCCTTAACCAACAGAAAAACATCCTATGGCGTTCTGCATTAGCATCGAACAGCCCCCGTGATATGCAACTTTTCAGGGAAGCTAGAAACCAATATACACAGGCAGTTAGAAAAGCCAAGGCTAGCTTTTTCAAGCAGAAATTTGCTTCCTGCAACACAAATTCAAAAAAGTTCTGGGACACTGTAAAGTCCATGGAGAATAAGAACACCTCCTCCCAGCTTCCAACTGCTCTGAAGATAGGAAACACTGTCACCACCGACAAATCCACTATAATTGAGAATTTCAATAAGCATTTTTCTACGGCTGGCCATGCTTTCCACCTGGCTACCCCTACCCCGGACAACAGCACTGCCCTCCCCTCTGCTACTCGCCCAAGCCTTCCCCATTTCTCTTTCTCCCAAATACAGTCAGCTGATGTTCTAAAAGAGCTGCAAAATCTGGACCCTTACAAATCAGCCGGGCTAGATAATCTGGACCCTTTCTTTCTAAAACTATCTGCTGAAATTGTTGCCACCCCTATTACTAGCCTTTTCAACCTCTCTTTCGTGTCGTCTGAGATTCCCAAAGATTGGAAAGCAGCTGCGGTTATCCCCCTCTTCAAAGGGGGGGACACTCTTGACCCTAACAGCTACAGACCTATATCTATCCTACCCTGCCTTTCTAAGGTCTTCGAAAGCCAAGTCAACAAACAGATTACCGACCATTTCGAATCCCACCATACCTTCTCCGCTATGCAATCTGGTTTCAGAGCTGGTCATGGGTGCACCTCAGCCACGCTCAAGGTCATAAACGATATCTTAACCGCCATCGATAGGAAACAATACTGTGCAGCCGTATTCATTGACCTGGCCAAGGCTTTTGACTCTGTCAATCACCACATCCTCATCGGCAGACTCGACAGCCTTGGTTTCTCTAATGATTGCCTCGCCTGGTTCACCAACTACTTCTCTGATCGAGTTCAGTGTGTCAAATCGGAGGGTCTGTTGTCCGGGCCTCTGGCAGTCTCCATGGGGGTGCCACAGGGTTCAATTCTTGGACCGACTCTCTTCTCTGTATACATCAATGATGTCGCTCTTGCTGCTGGTGATTCTCTGATCCACCTCTACGCAGACGACACTATTCTGTATACTTCTGGCCCTTCTTTTGACACTGTGTTAACAACCCTCCAGGCGAGCTTCAATTCCATACAACTCTCCTTCCGTGGCCTCCAATTGCTCTTAAATACAAGTAAAACTAAATGCATGCTCTTCAACCGATCGCTGCCTGCACCTGCCCGCCTGTCCAACATCACTACTCTGGACGGCTCTGACTTAGAATATGTGGACAACTACAAATACCTAGGTGTCTGGTTAGACTGTAAACTCTCCTTCCAGACTCACATCAAACATCTCCAATCCAAAGTTAAATCTAGAATTGGCTTCCTATTCCGCAACAAAGCATCCTTCACTCATGCTGCCAAACATACCCTTGTAAAACTGACCATCCTACCAATCCTCGACTTCGGTGATGTCATTTACAAAATAGCCTCCAAAACCCTACTCAATAAATTGGATGCAGTCTATCACAGTGCCATCCGTTTTGTCACCAAAGCCCCATATACTACCCACCACTGCGACCTGTACACTCTCGTTGGCTGGCCCTCGCTTCATACTCGTCGCCAAACCCACTGGTTCCAGGTCATCTACAAGACCCTGCTAGGTAAAGTCCCCCCTTATCTCAGCTCGCTGGTCACCATAGCAACACCTACCTGTAGCACGCGCTCCAGCAGGTATATCTCTCTGGTCACCCCCAAAACCAATTCTTCCTTTGGCCGCCTCTCCTTCCAGTTCTCTGCTGCCAATGACTGGAACGAACTACAAAAATCTCTGAAACTGGAAACACTTATCTCCCTCACTAGCTTTAAGCACCAGCTGTCAGAGCAGCTCATAGATTACTGCACCTGTACATAGCCCATCTATAATTTAGCCCAAACAACTACCTCTTTACCTACTGTATTTATTTATTTATTTTGCTCCTTTGCACCCCATTATTTCTGTCTCTACTTTGCGCTTTCTTCCACTGCAAACCAACCATTCCAGTGTTTTTTAGTTTTTATTTTACTTGCTGTGTTGTATTTACTTCGCCACCATGGCCTTTTTATATTTTTATTTATTTATACATATATTTGTTTGCCTTCACCTCCCTTATCTCACCTCACTTGCTCACATTGTATATAGACTTATTTTTTTTCACTGTATCATTGACTATATGTTTGTTTTACTCCATGTGTAACTATGTGTTGTTGTATGTGTCGAACTGCTTTGCTTTATCTTGGCCAGGTCGCAATTGTAAATGAGAACGTGTTCTCAATTTGCCTACCTGGTTAAATAAAGGTTAAATAAAAATAAATAAATAAAAATGCAGTCTATCACAGTGGCATCCGTTTTGTCACCAAAGCCCCATATACTACCCACCACTGCAACCTGTACTCTCTCGTTGGCTGGCCCTCGCTTCATACTCGTCGGCAAACCCACTGGCTCCAGGTCATCTACAAGTCTTTGTTAGGTAAAGCCCCGCCTTATCTCAACTCACTGGTCACCATAGCAGCACCCACCCGTAGCAGGCGCTCCAGCAGGTATATCTCACTGGTCACCCCCAAAGCCAATTCCTCCTTTGGCCGCCTATCCTTCCAGTTCTCTGCTGCCAATGACTGGAACGAACTGCAAAAATCACTGAAGCTGGAGACTCATATCTCCCTCACTAGCTTTAAGCACAAGCTGTCAGAGCAGCTCACAGATCACTATACCTGTACATAGTTCACCTGTAAACAGCCCATCCACCTACCTCATCCCCATTCTGTATTCATTTATTTATCTTGCTCCTTTGCACCCCAGTATCTCTACTTGCACATTCATCTTCTGCACATCTACCATTCCAGTGTTTAATTGCTATATTGTAAATACTTCGCCACCATGACCTATTTATTGCCTTACCTCCCTTATCTTACCTCATTTGCACTCACTGCATATAGACTTTTTATTTATTTTTATTTTTATAATGTATTATTGACTGTATGTTTGTTTATTCCATGTGTAACTCTGTGTTGTTGTATGTGTCGAACTGCTGTGCTTTATCTTGGCCAGGTCGCAGTTGTAAATGAGAACTTGTTCTCAACTAGCCTACCTGGTTAAATAAAGGTGAAATTAAATAAATAAATAAATAAAGTAAGGCTATCTTCTGTATACCACCCCTACCATGTCACAACACAACTGATTGGCTCAAAAGCATTAAGAAGGAAAGAAATTCCACAAATCAACTTTTAACAAGGCACATCTGTTAATTGAAATGCATTCCAGGTGACTTCCTCATGAGAGTATGCCAAGAGTGTGCAACGCTGTCATCAAGGCAAAGGAGGGCTACTTTGAAGAATCTCAAATAAAAAATATATTTTGATTTGTTAACACTTTTTTGGTTACTACATGTTATTTCATAGTTTTGATGTCTTCACTGTTAGTCTACAATGTTATCAGACCTCATGATAAAACCCAGATGCAGACAGTTCGAAATAACAATAGCTTATTATGAAACAGGCGGCAGGCAAACAACAGGTCAATGGCCAGGCACACGTCAGTAATCCAAGGCAGAGTCCGTAAGGTACAGAATGGCAGGCAGGCTCAGGGAAGGCAGAATAGTCAAAAATCGGGAGAACTAGAAAACAGGAACTGACTAGAAACAGGAGTACGGGAAAAACCACTGGTAGGCTGGATGAGACAAGATGAACTGGCAACAGACAAACAGAGAACACAGGTATAAATGCACCGGGGATAATGGGGAATATGGGCGACACCTGGAGGGGGGTGGAGACAAGCACAAAGACAGGTGAAACAGATCAGGGTGTGTCAAATGTAGAAAATAGTCTAAATAAAGAAAAACCCTTGAATGAGTAGGTGTGTCCAAACTTTTGACTGGTACTGTATGTATGTATGTATGTATGTATGTATGTATGTATGTATGTATGTATGTATGTATGTATGTATGTATGTATGTATGTGTGTGTGTGTGTGTGTGTGTGTGTGTGTGTGTGTGTATACAGTATATATATAAATACACTACCATTCAAAAGTTTGGGGTCACTTAGAAATGTCCTTGTTTTTGAAAGGAAAGCAATTTTTATGTCCATTAAAATAACATCAAATTGATCAGAAAAACTGTGTAGACATTGTTAATGTTGGAAATGACTACTGTAGCTGGAAACAGCAGATTTGTTATGGAATATCTACATAGGCGTACAGAGGCCCATTATCAGCAACCATCACTCCTGTCTTCCAATGGCACGTTGTGTTGGCTATCCAAGTTTATCATTTTAAAAGGCTAATTGATCATTAGAAACCCCTTTTGCAATTATGTTAGCACAGCTGATAACTGTTGTGTTGATTAAAGAAGCAATAAAACTGTCCTTTTTTAGACTAGTTGAGTATCTGGAGCATCAGCATTTGTGGGTTCGATTACAGGCTCAGAATGACCAGAAACAAAGAACTTTCTTCTGATACTCGTTAGTCTATTCTTGTTCTCAGAAATGAAGACTATTCAATGCGAGAAATTGCCAAGAAACTGAAGATCTCGTACAACGCTGTGTACTACTCCGTTCACAAAATAGGGCAAACTGTCTCTAACCAGAATAGAAAGAGGAGTGGGAGCCCCCGGTGCACAACAGAGCAAGAGGACAAGTACATTAGAGTATCTAGTTTGAGAAACAGACTCCTCACAAGTCCTCAACTGGCAGCTTCATTAAATAGTACCTGCAAAACACCAGTCTCAACGTCAACAGTGAAGAGGCGACCCCAGGATGCTGGCCTTCTAGGCAGAGTTGCAAAGAAAAAGCCATATCTCTGTCCAGTGTCTTTGTTCTTTTGCCCATCTTAATCTTTTCTTTTTATTGGCCAGTCATAACAAATGCTTAATTGTGAGGCTAAATATGAGGGATGGACATGCAGATAAATGAATGTCAGATTTTTTGCTGGAGTCTCAGGACTGATAGGGTTAAGCTCTTAGGGCTGTGAAAGTGCTTCTAGCTTACTGCTAATGTGCTCATTCATTCATTCTGAGCCAAAGTTAACAGCCTGTGTCCAGTTACCATACTGAGCACACTGACAGACTACACCACTGACAGACTACATCACTTTGGCAGCCAGCATCATGTGTAGTAGAACTTGGAATATGTCCTGTTATGCAAAGACGGATAGCTATCTAACTAGCTAATCAAATACCATTAGGTCTATAAACCAAATCCCACTGATCCTTGCAGGACAGACATTTTGCATGATTGATTCGCTCCCAAATCCATACTCGTTAGTCATGCAAATGACCTAAATTATTAATTCAGTTGTGTGCAATAATTGCCGGCTGTAATGTCAAAATGCGCATATGTAAATGTATATAAAAATAGTTTAATGAATAAGTATGACTAGTGTGGGCCTCTGTTAAATCCTCTACCTACCACACTCCCTTAACACAGTCTACTCCTCTCCATCAAGCGCATGTGTATCAAATCTAGCATGGCGGTTTATTGTTAGCCTGCCTTCCATCAAATGAGATAGACATCCTCTTCAGAACCCCCAGCCTCCCTAAAGGAGCAAGGCCAAATATGGCGTACACATACCGCTATGAGAGCCATCAGGAGAACCCACTGTTCAAAGGAAACATTTACACTCTGCTTTCCTTGGCTAGGACACAGGGAAGAACACACAAACTGGGGGTTGAGGTTGAGTTGTAGCAGCAGAGGGAGAAGGGACCTTCTGTAGGCCTAGGGTGTGTCTTAAATGGTACCCTATCCTCTACATAGTGCACCACTTTTGACCATGGCTCAGGTTCACTAATTTTGACCAGAGCCCTATGGGCCAAAGTAGTACACTATATATGGAATAGGGTGTCGTTTGGGACAGAACCCTAGTGTCCCCTTAGCCATTTTAGCAGATTGTTCCAACAGGCCATTCCCCATGAGATCACTCTTCATGAAATCAAATTAAAATGGTGGATCTCATCTGGGCTGAATGGCTGGGGGTTGACAGGTTCTTTCATCAACACTGTCTGTCTCTGACCATCCACAGTCGAGACTCAGACAGACAGCTCTTTATTGTTGGGGTGAGGAGAGGGACTCAACAACATCCCACTATAATAAAAACAGGAGAAATTAATGGAATCATATTGGCATGGAGCACGGACGTGTGAGTGTGTGTGTGTCAGAGGAGGCTGGTGTAAGGAGCTATAGGAGGATGGGCTCATTGTAATGGCTGGAATGGAATAAACTGAATAAATGTGGTTTCCCTGTGTTTGATGTGTTTGATACCATTCCATTAATTCCATTCCAGCCATTACAATGAGACCGTCCTTCTATAGCTCCTCACACTAGCCTCCTCTGTATAGTGTTTGGCTGTTAGCTGTAGCATTGCTTGGCCTTTGTGTTGCTCAGAGAACCACAGATGGTTAGAACACACGGACGAACACGTATTCTGTGACAAAAGAGCATGATTTGACTTACCTGCAGGATCAGAGCAGCAGAGGCAGACACCAGGCAGCCACATCAAGGGAGCAGAAGAAAGAGAAAGAAAAGAGAGAGAAACACAACTTAATATTCTGTCTGAATATAAATGCATACATCTAGAACATGGATGGGTAACTGGCAGCCCCCTTTTGTAGTAGGCTAGCGGCCAATCCTCAAAAAGGGCTTTCATTTTTGAGATGCCCCTACCCGAGGTAGAACAAAACAACCATGTTTTTTGGCATCTGTTATGTCTCCAATTTATGAAATGGATGGTTGAGTAAAAATATTTTACTGCAAAAGTGGTTCAATTGATAGATATTGTAGCACAACCCCTGAATTTAAAAAGTGCAGAATAAGGCCTGTTTGGAGGGGGGATGGGCCGCATAAACTCATGTAACCCCATTTTCTAATATTTGAAATACAAGTAGTCGGTTGTCTGCCCTACATACACAAACAAACAGCATTAAGTTATATTAATGCATCTTGAAAATATAGACCTGTAAACACAGAGATACAATAGGTGGAAATATCAACTATGAATATTAATGATGAATGTAAGCTTTACTTTACGGTAGCTTACTAATAGACAACTTTCCGAGACAAATGTGCTCTCATTCAATGCTTTACAGTACTGTCTAACATAAATACATACAGATACATGTTTTTATGATGTTGTGGCTATTGTAATCTAATCAACTCTAAGGAAAATGAGATGGCTCAGACACTGGAAACTGTAATTTTTTTCAGTCAAAGGTTCCTCTGTGGATTTTATTTGTTCAGCCCCTACTCTTGTAATTACATTACCGTTACCACCCCCACACTTCTATATGTAAATATTTTATGAGAGACATCTTTCTGATTTGTGTACTGTTGTAATCAATACTATTTTTGTGCAATTTAACTATGTTTTGAATCCAATTTGACTGCCGTAATTAACACATTTGTATGGACACAGAAAAGACAGCAGACTGCTTGGCATGGCAACATCGAAGTATTCCAAGTTACAAGCCTCTTTGAGGATCAATGAGGCAACTCAGAGGCTCAAACAGAAAAAATCTCTCGACCAACTTTACTCCACACACAGAGACAAGTACAAAGCTTTCCCCCTTCCTCCATTTGGTAAATCTGACCATAATTCTATCCTCCTGATTCCTGCTTACAAGCAAAAACTAAAGCAGGAAGCACAAGTGACTCGGTCAATAAAAAAGTGGTCAGATGAAACAGATGCTAAGCTACAGGACTGTTTTGCTAGCACAGACTGGAAAATGTTCCGAGATTTTTCCGATGGCATTGAGGAGAACACCACATCAGTCGCTGACTTCATCAATAAGTGCATACAGTAGATGATGTCGTCCCCACCAGTGACTGTATGTACATACCCCAACCAGAAGCCATGGACTACAGGCGACATCCGCACTGAGCTAAAGAGTATAGCCGCCGCTTTCAAGGAGCGGAACTCTAACCCGGAAGCTTATACGAAATCCCCCTCTGCCCTCCGACGAACCATCAAACAGGCAAGCATCAGTGCAGGACTAAGATTGAATCGTACTACACCGGCTCCAAAGCTCGTCGAATGTGGCAGGGTTTGCAAACTATTACAAACCACAAAGGGAAGCACAGCCGCGAGGTGACCAGACGAGCTAAATTGCTTTTATGCTCGCTTCGAGGCAAGTAGCACTGAAGCATGCATTAGAGCATCAGCTGTTCCGGAAGACTGTGTGATCACGCTCTCCGTAGCCGATGTGAGTAAAACATTTAAACAGGTAAACATTCACAACGCCGCAGGGCCAGACGGATTACCATGACATGCGCATGACCATGCGCTGACCAACTGGCAAGTGTCTTCAATGACATTTTCAATCTGTCCCTGACTGAGTCTGTAATATCAACATGTTTCAAGCAGACCACCATAGTCCCTGTGCCCATGAGCACTAAGGTAACCTGCCTAAATGACCACCGACCCGTTGCTCTCACATCTGTAGCCATGAAGTGCTTTGAAAGGCTGGTCATGGCTCACATCAACACCATTATCCCATAAACACTAGACCCTCTCCAATGTGCAACAGATCCACAGATGATGCAATCTCTATTGCACTCCACACTGCTCTTCCCAACCTGGACAAAAGGAACACCTATGTGAGATTGCTATTCATTGACTACAGCTCAGCGTTAAACACCATAGTGCCCTCTAGCTCATCAATAAGCTAAGGACCCTGGGACTAAACACCTCCCTGTGCAACTGGATCCTGGACTTCCTGACGGCCACCCCCAGGTGGTAAGGTTAGGTAACAACGCATCCACCGCGCTGATCTTCAACACAGGGGCCCCTCAGGGATGCGTGCTCAGTCCCCTCCTGTACTCCCTGTTCACTCATGACTGCACAGCCAGGCATGACCCCAACACCATCATTAAGTTTGCTGATGACACAACAGTGGTAGGCCTGATCACCGACAATGATGAGACAGCCTATAGGGAGGTCAGAGACATGGCCGTGTGGTGCCAGGACAACAACCTCTCCCTCAACGTGATCAAGGCAAAGGAGATCATTGTGGACTACAGGAAAAGGAGGACCGAGCATGCCCCCTATTCTCATCGACGGGGATGAAGTGGAACAGGTTGAGAGCTTCAAGTTCCTTGGTGTCCAAATCACCAACAAACTAACATGGTCCAAACACACCAAGACAGTTGTGAAGAGGGCACAACAAAGCCTATTGCCCCTCAGGAGACTAAAAAGATTTGGCATGGGTACTCAGATCCTCAAAAAGTTATACAGATGCACCATCGAGAGCATCCTGCCTGGTATGGCAACTGTTTGGCCTCTGACCACAAGGCACTACAGAGGGTTGTGCGTACGGTCCAGTACATCACCGGGGCCAAGCTTCCTGCCATCCAGGACCTCTATACCAGGCGGTGTCAGAGGAAGGTCCTAAGAATGGTCAGACTCCAGCCACCCTAGTCATAAACTGTTATCTCTGCTACCGCACGGAAAGTGGTACAGGAGCACCAAGTCAAGGTCCAAGAGGCTTATAAACAGCTTCTACCCCCAAGCCATAAGACTCCTTGTAACGCTCGTCTATTTCTTCCTCCTCCTCAGATGAGGAGAGGCGAGAAGGATCGGACCAAAATGCAGCGTAGGTGGAATACATGATGAAATTTATTTAAACAAAACGACGACCACGAAGAACACTTGAATAACTACAAAACAATAAACGATGTGAACAAACCTGAACTAGAGAACATAACGCACTAACACGAACGAACACATACACGAACGAAAACGAAACAGTCCCGAGTGGTGCGACATACACAGACACAGGAACAATCACCCACAAACAAACAGTATGAACAACCTACCTTAATATGGTTCTCAATCAGAGGAAACGTAAAACACCTGCCCCTGATTGAGAACCATATCAGGCTAAAAGACAATGAACCTAAACATAGAAACACATAACATAGAATGCCCACCCCAACTCACGCCCTGACCATACTAAACAAATACAAAAACAAGGAAAACAGGTCAGGAACGTGACACTCCTGAACAGCTAATCAAAGGGCTACCCAGATCCCTCTTTTATGCTTCAGCTACTCTCTGTTTATAATTTGGTATTTTATTTGGATCCCCATTAGCTGTCCACACAAAACATGAAACATAATACAGAATGACATAATACAGAACATCATTAGACAAGAACAGCTCAAGGACAGAACTACATACATTTTTAAAAAGGCACACGTAGCCTACATATCAATGCATACACACAAACCGCGAGATGTTGCTTTATCTGTTTTTTGAAACTGGGTTTATTGTTTATTTGAGCAATATAAGATAGAAGGAAGTTCCATGCAATAAGGGCTCTATATAATACTGTTCATTTTCTTGAATTTGTTCTGGATTTAGGGACTATGAAAAGAGCCCTGGTGGCATGATTGGTGGAATAAGTATGTGTGTCAAAGCTCTCTCCTCAACTCTTAGCCAAGTGAGACAGGCATGCATAGTATTTAAATCAGCCCTCAATGAAGAGCAAAACGTGTCGCTCTGTTCTGGGCCAGCTGCGGCTTAACTAGGTCTTTCCTTGCAGTACTGGACCACACGACTGGACAATAATCAAGATTGGACAAAACTAGAGCCTGCAGAACTTGCTTTTTGTATGCCATCTGTAAATACGAATACAATTGTTAAATTACGAGCCTAGTTGGTTTAACCACAGAAAAAGCGAGAATCCTTCCCGCTAGCCATGATTGGCTGAGATAATGAGTGGGCTGGACATGCCAAGAGATGAGTTTGGATTGGTCTACCATATAGCACGCGTCTGTCTATTGGAGCTGGTCAGTATGTTTTGGTAATCGTGTCGAACGCAGCTTTTTTATGTATTGCGTAGTAAAACTGCATAAACCTAATGTCAAGTTAAAGTGTGCTGTTGGCTAGCTAACGTTAGCTGGCTGGCTCACTAGCTAACGTTATGTGTATGCTTGCCACTTTCTGGAGGACCGAGTTTTGAAATCAGTGGAATTCGAGTATGATAGCTAAGGAGATGGAGAAAACACCAGTCTGGAGTACATCATCAAACAAAGGCAACCATGCATGCCATCAGACATGAGACACGTCCAACTGTGATGTATACTGGTAAGATTTCAGATACTGCACGTTTCTAATTTTGACAGAAAGTGTTTTAATTTAAAGTGTACTGTTAGCTAGCTAATTTTAGCTGGCTGGGTCGCTAGCTAACATTGTGTATGATCTTATTCTTCGTATTTTAAACACATTTGCTTGACTAGTTATAGCCATAGAACTTGGTTGGTTAGCTACCTGCAGATTCATGCAGGGTAGTAATGTCATGAGTTGTGATTATGGTCCATTGTTTAGCTAGCTAGCTAGCTATATGTCTTAACAAAAGACTCCACTCTAATTTTGACAAAGTATTTTCATTTCAAGTTAAAGTGTACTGTTAGCTAGCTAGCTAACGTTAGCTGACTGGCCCGCTAACTAACGTTACGTCATGTGTTGGTATTCATTGTTTACCTAGCTAACCATCTAGCTACATTTCTTAACACAAGACTCTTGTCATAGTGTGCCATAGCACGGAATATCTGATGCATTTTCGAATGCTCAACACTCGTTGAATATGTCTGGTGTCAGTAAACGTCGACAACAAAGCATAATTCAATTGTTGCCAGTGTAACCGATGTGAAATGGCTAGCTAGTTAGCGGGGTGCGCGCTAATAGCGTTTCAATCGGTGACGTCACTCGCTCTGAGATCTTGAAGTAGAAATTCCCCTTGCTCTGCAAGGGCAATGGCTTTTGTGGAGCGATGGGTAACAGTGCTTCGAGGGTGCCTGTTTCGAGCCCAGGTAGGGGCGAGAAGAGGGACGGAAGCAATACTGTTACACCATTTACAGTTATCAACGCTCTGAATAACATGAAAAAAACCTATCCAGATCTGCTAGGGCGAGTAAAATGGTCAGAGTGGCGTGTTCTCTCATTATTTGTCTGGAAGTAGCCAGCCAATGTTAGCCACTTAGCTTGGGTGCTTGATTGTAGTTTCGGAACAGCTTTCAGAACAACCATACTTATTGGTCCAGTGTGCGCTATGAGCGTGAAACCACAGACAGGGCGAGTAATGTTCAGTGAGCATTTCTCTCTCTCTTACCTGTCTGGAAGTAGCTGGCAAGTTAGTACAGAACGGTTGGATCAACCCTTAATTTAAAGAGATGGGTGGGGCTAAGGCTTAAGAGGCTGTGAACAATGCTGAATGGGTGTAGATAGAAGAGCTCTCCAACAGTAGTACCAAAACATTGAAAGACAGTTTTCTCAAAAGTGAGTTTATAAGTTGATCAACTTTCAAAGCAAAATTACTTTCCCATTGTTTCCTCAAATGCAGTGTATGATATGCCATTTTGTAGCTCTGAGTCTCTACTTTGATCCAATGTAAAAAACAGAAATTCAAATGTTCCTACATAAGACAGAATCCATGTGGTGAGTCACATATTACCTCAATTACCTCAACTAACCGTGCCCCCACACATTGACTCTGTACCGATATAGCCTCACTTGTTATTTTACGGCTGCTGTTTAATTATTTGTTACTATAATTTTCTATTTTTTACTTATCTATTTTTTACTGAACACTTATTTTAAAAAAATCTTAACTTATAGCATTGTTCATTAAGGGCTTGTAAGTAAGCATTTCACTGTTGTATTCGGCGCATGTGACAAATGCGATTTGATTTGACATCACGTGCGCTTACTGCACTACAGAAAACACGCTAACCAAACAACAGTGCAGGGCACGCTCACTGAATTAAAGGAGAACTACACTCAAAAATGTAAGTTTCTTAGAATTTTCCGGACCTCAAAAGTCATCCCCTGATGTGGTTTGAGCATTGTTGTGACCACAGAAAAGTAATCAAGAAAAAAATTGGGGAAATCCGAAACCTGGAAAAACTAAACCAAGAAAACAGAATTTGGGAAAAAACAAGTAAGCTAAAAACTGATACTTATTTTAAAAAGCCCTACCAATGTTTTTTGCTGTAGTCAGCTGCAAAATACATTTAGAAATTTATTTTATTCAATTATTTCACCCACACTGCTTGCACGCGCCAACGAGCATCTGCGTTGCCAAGGGCTAAAATAGAAATCAGTTCTATTTCTGACGCAGATCGCGCTGCAAGTCCTGCCTCTCCCATCTCCTCATTGGTTTATAGAAACAGGTACCTCACATGCCATCTCCTCATTGGTTATACCCACGTGGGTTACTGAAAGACAAACGAGGTCAGTGGCGGTAATGCACCTAATTTATGAAAGTTGCCAATCGCAATATAAAGTCAAGAGAAAAAAAGCCTGGAAGGAAGAGACATGACTAGAAACGATTCGGTTGACCGTTTTATGTGTGGATTAATTGGCAGAGTAGAGGACCTTGTGCATTTCAGGTAAAATAACAAGTCAATGTTTATATCCCAGGACAAATTAGCTAGCAAGAGCAAGCTAGCTAAATATGACAAATTAGCTAGCAAGTGCAAGCTAACAAGCTAAATTGCCAATAAATGTTTAATGCTTTTACATTTACATTTACATTTAAGTCATTTAGCAGACGCTCCTATCCAGAGCGACTTACAAATTGGAAAGTTCATACATAGTCATCCTGGTCCCCCCGTGGGGAATGAACCCACAACCCTGGCGTTGCAAGCGCCATGCTCTACCAACTGAGCCACACGGGACCGTTTTCTAACGATCCCCAAATTAATATAATTGGTTAAGTGTGTTTTAATATTTTAACCTGCGTGTCATGATCGCGTTTGGTGTGTGGGGACAAAATACATTTATGCCCGATGGCGCACGCGCGCAGCCAGTTTGGGTTCCGTGTTAGAGTATGTGTCATGCTGCATCACAGCATTTTGACTGATGTTGAGGTCAGGTCCAATACTGACTATGCACCCAAGCGGGAAAGAGGTTGGGCCATCCTATAAATGTTTTAGTGAAATATAATATACACAATTTTGCAGACACTTTTATCCAAAGCGACTTACAGTCATGCTTTAACCTTTACTTAACACCCATCCCGGATCCGGGAGCATCCTCATAAGTAAAAGCTGACTAGCATAGCCTAGCATAGCGCCACAAGTAAATAATAGCATATAAATATCATGAAATCACAAGTCCAATACAGCAAATGAAAGATAAACATCTTGTGAATCCAGCCATCATTTCCGATTTTTAAAATGTTTTACAGCGAAAACACAATATGTATTTCTATTAGCTAACCACAATAGCCAAAGACTCAACCGCATATTTTCACCATGTTTCCACCGCACAGGTAACTATCACAAAACCGACCAAATAGAGATATAATTAGTCACTAACCAAGAAACAACTTCATCAGATGACAGTCTTATAACATGTTATACAATAAATGTATGTTTTGTTCGAAAATGTGCATATTTGAGGTATAAATCATAGTTTTACATTGCAGCTACCATCAAAAATATCACAGAATAATTACAGAGAGCAACATGAAATACCTAAATACTCATCATAAAACATTTATGAAAAATACATGGTGTACAGCAAATGAAAGATAAACATCTTGTAAATCCAGCCAATGTTTCAGATTTTTTAAGTGTTTTACAGCGAAAACACAATATAGCATTATATTACCTTACCACAATAGCCAAACACACAACCGCATTTATTCACCGCATAGATAGCATTCGCAAAAACCAGCAAAAGATATAAAGTTAATCACTAACCTTGACCAACTTCATCAGATGACAGTCTTATAACATCAGGTTATACAATACACTTATGTTTTGTTCGAAAATTTGCGTATTTAGAGCTGCAAACCGTGGTTATACATTGTGAATATGTAGCATCGATTCACCAGAATGTCCGGAGCTATTTTGGACACTCACCTAATCTGACCAAAGAACACTGCTTCTTAATGCAACCGCCGTGTTAGATTTTTAAAAATAACTTTACCATAACAAACAGCTTGCGTTATTGCGAGACAGCGCCCGCCAAAACGGCAGAGAATAGGAATCAACATTTTCCACAGAAATACGAAATAACATCATAAATTGTTCTTACTTTTGTTGAGCTTCCATCAGAATCTTGTACAAGGAGTCCTAGGTCCATAATAAATCGTTGTTTGGTTTTAGAATGTCCTGTTCTCCTGTCGAATTAGCAACCTTAGCTAGCCATGTGGCGCGAACATGCCCATCTTCTCTTGACGCAAAAAACGGAAAATTCCAAAAGTCCCAATAAACGTTGAAGAAACTGATACAACTCGGTTGAAAAAAACTACTTTTTTTATGTTATTATCACATGTATCAAATAAAATCAGAACCGGAGATATCCGCCGTGTATACCGAACGCTTTTCAGAAGCCAATGTCGACGTACTTCGCGCGCCAGAGAAGACAAAGAAATTTCCAGACCTGTCACTCCAAAAGCTCTTGTTCGGCCTCAGACCAAGCTAGACACCCCATTCCACCTTCCACTGCCTGTTGACATCTAGTGGAAGGCGTATGAAGTGCATGCATATCGATAAATATTAGGCAATTGAATAGGCAGGCCCTGGAACAGAGCATCGTTTTCAGATCTTTCACTTCCTATATGGAAGTTTGCTGCAAAATTAGTTCTGGTTTACTCACAGATATAATTCAAACAGTTTTAGAAACTTGAGAGTGTTTTCTATCCAATAGTAATAATAATATGCATATTGTACGATCTAGAATAGAGTACGAGGCAGTTTAATTTGGGCACGATTTTTTCCAAAGTGAAAACAGCGCCCCCCTATGTATGGGTAGTGTCGGGAATCGAACCCAATATCCTGGCGTTGCAATGCTCTACCAAGATGCATGATTGGGTTATAAATGCTATGTGAAGCCTCAATTTGATATTATTTATAAGCCCTTTACTTACCCTTTATAAAGCACAGGTTTATGTCATATTTGACATAGTGGGTTAGGTTACGTTTGACATTGGTGGTTATGTCACACAGTCATGCCACATTTAAGAACCTTTTGTAAATCATGACATACGGTTATAGATGATTTGTAACACATTTATGTAGTGTTTATGAAGGCTTTATGAAGACTTTATAAGCTGCACGTCATTTAAAGCGGGACCTAGATAACACTACAGTTAGTCAATGGGTCTCGTTTGCATGCAAGCTGCATCTGCTGAGTGCCTGCCCCCAACTGTTGTAGAATTGGAAGCTGATCACCACACAGCCCCAATACCTCGCCAGTCATACAGGAAGGATACTGGCCTTGTTGCTGCAGCTTGCCCAGAATTACCATAGATTTCTCAAAATGACAGATTTTCACAACCAATAATTTGAACTCAGTCGGGGTCTGTACATACTTTTGAGAGTGTAAGTCGCTCTGGATAAGATCATCTGCTAAATTACTAAAATGTAAATGAGAGTTGAAATAGTAGAACACATGCAATTTCGAAATGTGGTTGTGCATCAGCAGTTTTTCTCTTCTTATGTCATACAATCAATTAGCCATGTAAATGTATGCTTCGTATTGTTTTGTGACCTCTCTCTCTCCTTCCTTCCTTCCTTCCACAGACTCTGGGCTTACTGCTCTCTCTCCCTGTTGGGGTTAGCACTGCCACAAAAATGCTTGATACTTTCATCAATAAATTACAGCAAATAAGTAGATCAAAGGCCCTTGAAATATTCTATTGGGCTGCTTTCGAGGGAGGCGAGGGGAGACATCAAAAACAGTGGGACAGAGAGGGTGAAGTGGGAGAGAGAGCGTGAGAGGGGAGAGTGAATAGGAAAAGAGAGGGGGATCCCAGAACTGCAGAGAGCTGCTGATCAACTTTTTCCTTCTCTCTCACTTCATCTCTCCATCTCTTCAGCACAAAGAGACGAGGGGTATGTATACAATGCTCCAGCAATCCCCTCTCATATTCTACATTTCTTCTCTCCCACCCCTCCTTCCCTCCTTCAACCCATCCGGAATGGGAGCAAATGTGTGTTACCAGGCAACCCTAGAGCAGAGGTCAGAACTGCATTGTGATAGAACTTAGCATACAACTGAGACACATAACAGAACAGAAAGGAGAGGAAGAGAAAATGCTCCTGTAGCCAGATAAGTGGTAGTTAATAAGGGGCCTGAAAACTGAAAATCCTACTTGAGGAAGAGGTTATTTGTAGGCCATTTATATATCACACAGAACACAAATACAGTACAGAGGATCACACACAAGTGATCATACAATACAGTCTGACCCTGTACGCTTCTCAATAAGTGGATTGAACTGAACATACGGTTTGTTTACAAAGCAAACTCAGTTGAGAGAACATAAAAAATTAAGAATAGCTATGTTTTGCCCAGAAGAGTAAGACGTACTAGAGGATCCTCACATCCTGCAAGGAGATGCCTCTTCTTTCATACGCTGTAATTGCTATATTCCTGTGGATGTATAATTCTGGCTGAACATTTCTAAACGAAAACAAATTAACATGTAGAATTGGAAATTATGCTAATTCTGTAATGGGCTTGAATGTGTCTTGAGGGCTCAGGCATTTGCATGTGAGAGAGAGAGAGAGAAAGAGCGGCACAATAGATAATGCCAGCGACAGAAGATGGTTTTCATTTCACCATGACCGCGACGTTCATTCACCCAAACACTCCAGGCAAAGGCAAAAAAACAAAAAACCAGAGGAGAGCAAGACCTGGGTTTGGCTTTCAGTATACTTAGGATGAGGCAATAATTGTACAGTTACCATGGTGAGGATCTTAATAAGAAACAATAAGAGAGTAAACAGAACAGAGACATAATTTTTCCCCTCCTGGGCCATAGTATGCAGGATATAAACCCCATCTGTATGTATAACAGTCAGTCATGTGTGTGGAAGCGTACGAAAATGTGACACTCACAATCTTCTATTCCTTGCCAGGTTTTCCCCTCAGGCCATTTCAATGATTTTATTGCTTTGCAGAAGCTTTAAGTTGCCAATCTTTGAACTAACACATGACAGCTCAATCTTTCACAGCGCTGAAGTACATCAATAGAGTGTAATGTAAATGACAATGGAAATACTTCACCACAACAATTTAAGATCACACATGCAGTAAACGCTGTCTTATCGTTGTCAATCACATCATAATTTAAAATGATTAACAATTGTGTTCTGATATCAAATACAGGTATGACAAGCAAAACAATTTGTTTAAACACACAAACACACCTTTTACACACTATCAAGCACCAGATCAGTAGAATGCCCTGACGTCATCACTCCTTGGCAGGATGCAGTCCATAGACAGACACAATCATGACACACGCACACACACACGTACATTACTGCTCTAATGGGACCAGTCTGGTTTGCTTCCATTGGTGAGGTGCTTTAACCTCCATAGAGGAGCAGAGCTCATTTTGAGAGAAAAAAATCCTCCTCTCCAACCCTCAATGCTTATTAGAAAAAAGTATGTTTACATCGTAAAATAATCACAATGCTTTCATGGTCTGAAAAGTGTATTTTTATCAACCAACCAACCAACCAACCAACCAACCAACCAACCAACCAACTAGCAGTGCCACACATCTAGGCCAGGTTTGCACTAATAGAATGATCAATAAATCAATAAAATGTATTTATAAAGCCCTTATTACATCAGCCGGTGTCACAAAGTGCTGTACAGAAACCCAGCCTAAAACCCCAAACAGAAAGCAATGCAGATGTAGAAGCACAGTGGCTATGAAAAACTCATTGGAAATGCAGGAACCTAGGAAGAAACAAGAGGTACCAGGCTCTGAGGGGTGGCCAGTCCTCTTCTGCCTGTGCCGGGTGGAGATTATAACAGTACATGGCCAAGACATTCATAGATGACCAGCAGGGTCTAATAATAATAATAATCACAGTGGTTGTAGAGGGTGCAACAGGTCAGCACCTCAGGAGTAAATGTCAGTTGGCTTTTCATAGCCGATCATTCAGAGTATCTCTACCGCTCCTGCTGTCTCTAGACAGTTGAAAACCGCAGGTCTGGGACAGGTAGTACGTCCAGTGAACAGGTCAGGGTTCCATAGCCGCAGGCAGAACAGTTGAAACTGGAGCAGCAGCATGGCCAGGTGGACTGGGGACAGCAAGGAGTCATCAGGCCAGGTAGTCCTGAGGCATGGTCCTACGGCTCAGATCCTCCTCCGAGAGAGAAAGAGAGAGATAATTAGAGAGAGCATACTTAAATTCACACAGGACACCGGATAAGACAGGAGAAATACACCAGACATAACAGACTGACCCTAGCCCCCCGATACATAAAATATTGCAGCATAAATACTGGAGGCTGAAACAGGAGGGGTAGGGAGACACTGTGAACCCGTCCGACGATACCCCCAGACAGGGCCAACCAGGCAGGATATAACCCCACCCACTTTGCCAAAGCACAGCCCCCACACCACTAGAGGGATATCTTCAAATCACCAACTTTCTATCCTGAGACAAGGCTGAGTATAGCCCATGAAGATCTCTCCCATGGCTTGAACCCGAGGGGGTTGCCAAAACCGGACAGGAAGATCACGTCAGTAACTCAACCCACTCAAGTGACTCACCCCTCCTAGGAACGGGATGGTAGAGCTCCAGTAAGCCAGTGCCCCCGTAATAGGGTTAGAGGCAGAGAATCCCGGTGGAGAGAGGGGTGCCGGCCAGGCAGAGACAGCAAGGGTGGTTCGTTACTCCAGAGCCTTTCCGATCACTTTCACACCCCTTGGCCAGACTACACTCAATCATAGGAACTACTGAAGAGATGAGCCTTCAAAGACATAACCTTTTCTCAATAGGGGGGCGCCATTTCGACTTTGTAAAAAAACGTTCCCAAATTAAACTGCCTCGTACTCAATTCTTGCTTGTACAATATGCATATTATTATTACTATTGGATAGAAAACACTCTCTAGTTTCTAAAACCGTTTGAATTATATCTGTGAGTAAAACAGAACTCATTTTGCAGCAAACTTCCTGTCAGGAAGTGAGAAATTTGAAATCGGGCACTCTGTTCCAGGGTCAGTTTATTAATTTGCATGTAATCTATGGGTCGACATGCACTGCATACGCCTTCCCCTAGATGTCAGTAAGCAGTGAGAATTGGAATGGGGTGTCTAGGTAGATCTGAGGCCGTACAAAAGCTCTTGGAACCGGGTGTGCAGTCTTTTCAACGTTCGTCATGGCGCAAGACAGACCTCAGGATTGCATTCTGAAAAGCTCTCGTTATAGGCGTTAGATATATCCGGCTCTGATTTTATTCGATATAGGTGTTAAAAACATCATAATGTAGTTATTTTAAACCGAGTTATATCAGTTTATATCAGTATATTGCGATTTTCGGTATTTTATTTGTGCTGCGTTATGGTGAGTTGGACACGTCTTCGCCACATGGCTAATGTTTGCTGCTAATTCCAAAGTTGAAGACGACAATCTACAACCGAGCAACGATTATTCTGGGCAAAGGACAACTTGCACAAGATTCTGATGGAAGCTCATCAAATAGTAAGAACTATTTATGATGTTAATTCGTATTACTGTTGAAAAATGTTAAACTATTATTCCGCCATTAATTTCGGTGCAGTCTCGCTTTAACGCACGCTGTATGTCGTAGTAACGTTAATTTAAAAAATCTAACACAGCGGTTGCATTAAGAACTAATGTATCTTTCATTTGCTGTCCAACCTGTATTTTTTAGTCAAGTTTATGATTAGTTACTGATTAGATTAGGTGCCTCTCCCAAGATTTCTCCTGACATTTTGTTTGCAGTTTGGCTACTATTCTCATTGTATAACCACGATTTGTGCCGCTAAATATGGACATTTTCGAACAAACCATATATGTATTGTGTAATATGATGTTATAGGACTGTCATCTGATGAAGTTTTGAGAAGGTTAGTGAAAAATTTAATATCTTTTGCTGGTTTATTCGCTATCGCTAACGTGCATGAATCAATGCTGCTGTGTGGTTGGCTATTGTAGTAAGCTAATATAATGCTATATTGTGTTTTCGCTGTAAAACACTTAAAAAATCTGAAATATTGGCTGGATTCACAAGATGTTTGTCTTTCATTTGCTGTACGCTGTGTATTTTTCATAAATGTTTTATGATGAGTATTTAGGTAATTCACGTTGGTCTCTGTAGTTATTCTAGCTGCTTTGGTGAGATTTTGTGATGGTGGCTGCAATGTAAAACTATGATTTATACCTGAAATATGCAAATTTTTCGAACAAAACATATGCTATACAATAAATATGTTATCAGACTGTCATCTGATGAAGTTGTTTCTTGGTTAGTGACTATTTATATCTTTATTTGGTCGAATTTGTGATAGCTACCTATGCAGTAAAAAAATGGTGGGGAAAAAAGTTGAGTCTTTTGCTATCGTGGTTAGCTAATAGAAATACATATTGTGTCTTCCCTGTAAAACATTTTAAAAATCAGAAATGATGGCTGGATTCACAAGATGTGTATCTTTCATCTGGTGTCTTGGACTTGTGATTTCATGATATTTAGATGCTAGTATTTACTTGTGGCGCTATGCTAGGCTATGCTAGTCAGCTTTTTTACTGATGAGGGTGCTCCCGGATACGGGATGAGTACCAAGTAAAAGTTAAAGGTCGAGACCGAGTCTACGTCTCTCAAATGGATAGGCAGACCATTCAATAAAAATGGAGCTCTATAGGAGAAAGCCCTGCCTCCAGCTGTTTGTTTAGAAATTATAGAGACAATAAGTAGGCCTGCGTCTTGTGACCGTAGCGTATGTGTAGGTATGTACGGCAGGACCAAATCGGAGAGAGAGGTAGGAGCAGGCCCATGTAATGCTTCGTAGGTTACCAGTAAACCCTTGAAATCAGCCCTAGCCTTTACAGGAAGCCAGTGTGGAGAGGCTAAACACTGGAGTAAAATTATCACTTTTTTGGGTTCTAGTCAAGATTCTAGCAGCCGTGTTTAGCATTAACTGTAGTTTATTTAGTGCTTTATCCGGGTAGTTGGAAAGTAGAGCATTGCAGTAGTCTAATCTAGAAGTGACAAACGCATGGATAACTTTACTGCATAATTTTTGCACAGAAGATTTATGATTTTTGCTATGTTACCAAGATGGAAAAAAGCTGTCTTTGAAATAGTCTTGATATGTTCGTCAAAAGAGAGATCAGGGTCCAGAGTAACGCTGAGGTCCTTCACAGTTTTATTTGAGACGACTGTACAACCATCAAGATTAATTGTCAGATCCAACAGAATATCTATTTGTTTCTTGGGACCTAGAACTAGCATCTCTGTTTTGTCCGAGTTTAAAAGTAAAACATTTTCCACCATCCACTTGCTTATGTCTGAAACACAGGCTTCCAGGGAGGGCAATTTTGTGGCTTCACCATGTTTCATAAAAATGTACAGTTGTGTATCGTCCGCATAGCAGTGGAAGTTAACATTATGTTACCGAATGACATCACCAAGAAGTAAAATACATAGTGAAAACAATAGTGGTCCTAAAACGTAACCTTGAGGAACAACGAAACTTACAGTTGATTTGTCAGAGGGCAAACCATCCACAGAAACAAACTGATATCTTTCCGACAGATAAGATCTAAACCAGGCAAGAACTTCTCCGTGTAGACCAATTTGGGTTTCCAATCTCTCCAAAAGAATGTCATGATCGATGGTGTCAAAAGCAGCACTAAGGTCTAGGAGCATGAGAGTACCTTCACCCCTTGGCATTGTCATGTTTTGTCTTTGATCATGTCTTGTCCCTGTGCTTCCCTCTGCTGGTCTTATTAGGTTCTTTCTCTTTCTCTCTCTCTATCGTTCCGTTCCTGCTCCCAGCTGTTTCTCATTCTCCCTACGACCTCATTTACTCTTTCACACCTGTCCCCTGTTTTGCCCTCTGATTAGAGTCCCTATTTCTTCCTCTGTTTTCCGCTCCTGTCCTTGTCGGATTCTTGTTTGATGTTTGCTGTTCCTGTGTCCTTGTTTCGCCCTGTCGTGTTCTTTGCCTTCTTCAGATGCTGCGTGTGAGCAGGTGTCTATGTCAGCTACGGCCAGTGCCTTCCCGAAGCGACCTGCAGTCTGTGGTCGCGTCTCCAGGCGTTCCTCTCTATTGACGAGAGGATTTCAGTTTCCTGTTTTGGATTACCATTGATTATATCCAGGAGAATCATTATTTGTTTAATACTGGAATAAAGACTCTGTTACTATTACGTCGTTTTTGGGTCCTCATTCATCAGCATAACAGAAGAATCCGACCAAGATGGACCCAGCGACTATGGATTCTCTCAACACTGCCGTCGAGTTCCAGGGAGCAATGCTCGGCAGACACGAGCAGGAATTGTTTGCTGCTCGTCATGCCGTTGAGACCCTGGCCGCTCAGGTCTCCGATCTCTCTGGACAGTTTCAGAGTCTTCGTCTCGTGCCACCAGCTACTTCCTGGTCTTCCGAGTCTCCGGAACCTAGGGTTAATAACCCACCATGTTACTCTGGGCAGCCCACTGAGTGTCGCTCCTTTCTCACCCAGTGTGATATTGTGTTCTCTCTCCAGCCCAACACGTACTCAAGAGAGAGAGCTCGGATCGCTTACGTCATATCACTCCTTACTGGTCGGGCTCGGGAGTGGGGCACAGCTATCTGGGAGGCAAGGGCTGAGTGTTCTAACGATTATCAGAACTTTAAAGAGGAGATGATACGGGTTTTTGATCGTTCAGTTTTTGGGAAGGAGGCTTCCAGGGCCCTGGCTTCCCTATGTCAAGGTGATCGATCCATAACGGATTACTCTATAGAGTTTCGCACTCTTGCTGCCTCCAGTGACTGGAACGAGCCGGCGTTGCTCGCTCGTTTTCTGGAGGGACTTCACGCTGAGGTTAAGGATGAGATTCTCTCCCGGGAGGTTCCTTCCAGCGTGGACTCTTTGATTGCACTCGCCATCCGCATAGAACGACGGATAGATCTTCGTCATCGAGCTCGTGGAAGAGAGCTCGCGTTAACGGTGCTTCCCCTCTCCGCATCTCAACCATCTCCTCCCACCGGCTCAGAGACTGAGCCCATGCAGCTGGGAGGTATTCGCATCTCGACTAAGGAGAGGGAACGGAGAATCACCAACCGCCTTTGCCTCTATTGCGGTTCTGCTGGACATTTTGTCATGTCATGTCCAGTAAAAGCCAGAGCTCATCAGTAAGCGGAGGGCTACTGGTGAGCGCTACTACTCTGGTCTCTCCATCAAGATCCTGTACTACCTTGTCGGTCCATCTACGCTGGACCGGTTCGGCTGCTTCCTGCAGTGCCTTGATAGACTCAGGGGCTGAGGGTTGTTTTATGGACGAAGCATGGGCTCGGAAACATGACATTCCTCTCAGACAGTTAGGGAAGCCCACGCCCATGTTCGCCTTAGATGGTAGTCTTCTCCCCAGTATCAGATGTGAGACACTACCTTTAACCCTCACAGTATCTGGTAACCACAGTGAGACCATTTCCTTTTTGATTTTTCGTTCACCTTTTACACCTGTTGTTTTGGGTCATCCCTGGCTAGTATGTCATAATCCTTCTATTAATTGGTCTAGTAATTCTATCCTATCTTGGAACGTTTCTTGTCATGTGAAGTGTTTAATGTCTGCTATCCCTCCTGTGTCTTCTGTCCCCTCTACTCAGGAGGAACCTGGTGATTTGACAGGAGTGCCGGAGGAATATCATGATCTGCGCACGGTCTTCAGTCGGTCCAGAGCCAGCTCCCTTCCTCCTCACCGGTCGTATGATTGTTGTATTGATCTCCTTCCGGGGACCACTCCCCCTCGGGGTAGACTATACTCTCTGTCGGCTCCCGAACGTAAGGCTCTCGAGGATTATCTGTCTGTTTCTCTCGACGCCGGTACCGTGGTGCCTTCTTCCTCTCCCGCCGGAGCGGGATTTTTCTTTGTTAAGAAGAAGGACGGTACTCTGCGCCCCTGCGTGGATTATCGAGGGCTGAATGACATAACGGTTAAGAATCGTTATCCGCTTCCCCTTATGTCGTCAGCCTTCGAGATTTTGCAGGGAGCCAGGTGCTTTACTAAGTTGGACCTTCGTAACGCTTACCATCTCGTACGCATCAGAGAGGGGGACGAGTGGAAAACGGCGTTTAACACTCCGTTAGGGCATTTTGAATACCGGGTTCTGCCGTTCGGTCTCGCTAATGCTCCAGCTGTCTTTCAGGCATTAGTTAATGATGTACTGAGAGACATGCTGAACATTTTTGTTTTCGTTTACCTTGACGATATCCTGATTTTTTCACCGTCACTCGAGATTCATGTTCAGCACGTTCGACGTGTACTCCAGCGCCTTTTAGAGAATTGTCTCTACGTGAAGGCTGAGAAGTGCGCCTTTCATGTCTCCTCTGTCACTTTTCTCGGTTCTGTTATTTCCGCTGAAGGCATTCAGATGGATCCCGCTAAGGTCCAGGCTGTCAGCGATTGGCCCGTCCCTAAGTCACGTGTCGAGTTGCAGCGCTTTCTCGGTTTCGCTAATTTCTATCGGCGTTTCATTCGTAATTTCGGTCAAGTGGCTGCCCCTCTCACAGCTCTGACTTCTGTCAAGACTTGCTTTAAGTGGTCCGGTTCCGCCCAGGGAGCTTTTGATCTCCTCAAGAAGCGTTTTACATCCGCCCCTATCCTTGTTACTCCTGACGTCACTAAACAATTCATTGTCGAGGTTGACGCTTCAGAGGTGGGCGTGGGAGCCATTCTGTCTCAGCGCTTCCAGTCTGACGATAAGGTCCATCCTTGCGCTTACTTTTCTCATCGCCTGTCGCCATCGGAACGCAACTATGATGTGGGTAACCGCGAACTGCTCGCCATCCGCTTAGCCATAGGCGAATGGCGACAGTGGTTGGAGGGGGCGACCGTCCCTTTTGTCGTTTGGACTGACCATAAGAACCTTGAGTACATCCGTTCGGCCAAACGACTTAATGCACGTCAAGCTCGTTGGGCGTTGTTTTTCGCTCGTTTCGAGTTCGTGATTTCCTATCGTCCGGGAAATAAGAACACCAAGCCTGATGCCTTATCCCGTCTCTTTAGTTCTTCTGTGGCTTCTACCGACCCCGAGGGGATTCTCCCTGAAGGGCGTGTTGTCGGGTTGACTGTCTGGGGAATTGAGAGACAGGTAAAGCAAGCACTCACTCACACTGCGTCGCCGCGCGCTTGTCCTAGTAACCTTCTGTTCGTTCCTGTCTCTACTCGTCTGGCTGTTCTTCAGTGGGCTCACTCTGCCAAGTTAGCTGGCCACCCCGGCGTTCGGGGTACGCTTGCTTCTATTCGCCAGCGGTTTTGGTGGCCTACTCAGGAGCGGGACACGCGTCGTTTCGTGGCGGCTTGTTCGGACTGCGCGCAGACTAAGTCAGGTAACTCTCCTCCTGCCGGTCGTCTCAGACCGCTTCCCATTCCTTCTCGACCATGGTCTCACATCGCCTTAGACTTTATTACCGGTCTGCCTTCGTCTGCGGGGAAGACTGTGATTCTTACGGTTATCGATAGGTTCTCTAAGGCGGCACATTTCATTCCCCTCGCTAAGCTTCCTTCCGCTAAGGAGACGGCACAAATCATCATTGAGAATGTGTTCAGAATTCATGGCCTCCCGTTAGACGCCGTTTCAGACAGAGGTCCGCAATTCACGTCACAGTTTTGGAGGGAGTTCTGTCGTTTGATTGGTGCTTCCGTCAGTCTCTCTTCCGGGTTTCATCCCCAGTCTAACGGTCAAGCAGAAAGGGCCAATCAGTCGATTGGTCGCATTTTACGCAGCCTTTCGTTTCGAAACCCTGCGTCTTGGGCAGAACAGCTCCCCTGGGCTGAGTACGCTCACAACTCGCTTCCTTCGTCTGCTACCGGGCTGTCCCCGTTTCAGAGTAGTCTTGGCTACCAGCCTCCTCTGTTTTCGTCCCAGCTCGCCGAGTCCAGCGTTCCCTCCGCTCAGGCTTTTGTCCAACGTTGTGAGCGCACCTGGAGGAGGGTCAGGTCTGCACTTTGCCGTTACAGGGCGCAGACTGTGAGAGCCGCCAATAAACGTAGGATTAAGAGTCCTAGGTATTGTCGCGGTCAGAGAGTGTGGCTTTCCACTCGTAACCTTCCCCTTACGACAGCTTCTCGCAAGTTGACTCCGCGGTTCATTGGTCCGTTCCGTGTCTCTCAGGTCGTCAATCCTGTCGCTGTGCGACTGCTTCTTCCGCAACATCTTCGTCGCGTCCACCCTGTCTTCCATGTCTCCTGTGTCAAGCCTTTTCTTCGCGCCCCCGTTCGTCTTCCCTCCCCCCCCCCCCGTCCTTGTCGAGGGCGCTCCTATTTACAAGGTACGGAAGATCATGGACATGCGTTCTCGGGGACGTGGTCACCAGTACTTAGTGGATTGGGAGGGTTACGGTCCTGAGGAGAGGAGTTGGGTTCCATCTCGGGACGTGCTGGACCGTTCGTTGATTGATGATTTCCTTCGTTGCCGCCAGGGTTCCTCCTCGAGTGCGCCAGGAGGCGCTCGGTGAGTGGGGGGGTACTGTCATGTTTTGTCTTTGATCATGTCTTGTCCCTGTGCTTCCCTCTGCTGGTCTTATTAGGTTCTTTCTCTTTCTCTCTCTCTATCGTTCCGTTCCTGCTCCCAGCTGTTTCTCATTCTCCCTACGACCTCATTTACTCTTTCACACCTGTCCCCTGTTTTGCCCTCTGATTAGAGTCCCTATTTCTTCCTCTGTTTTCCGCTCCTGTCCTTGTCGGATTCTTGTTTGATGTTTGCTGTTCCTGTGTCCTTGTTTCGCCCTGTCGTGTTCTTTGCCTTCTTCAGATGCTGCGTGTGAGCAGGTGTCTATGTCAGCTACGGCCAGTGCCTTCCCGAAGCGACCTGCAGTCTGTGGTCGCGTCTCCAGGCGTTCCTCTCTATTGACGAGAGGATTTCAGTTTCCTGTTTTGGATTACCATTGATTATATCCAGGAGAATCATTATTTGTTTAATACTGGAATAAAGACTCTGTTACTATTACGTCGTTTTTGGGTCCTCATTCATCAGCATAACAGGCATAGAGAAGGTAGACTAGTGAAATAGGCTAGACTTTGGGTGAGAGAAGAAGTTGATTTATCCCGTTTTAGGGAAGACCCAGATGCAGACAGTGTCGAAGTAACAAAAGTTTATTACGAGAACATGGGCAGGAAACAGGAGACAAAGGGCTGTGAAACATAGGTTTGACACATGAAAAAGGGGGATATATACGGAGGGTACGGGGCAACAGAAGCCGAACAGCAGAGGGGCTAATGAACTTGGATATGGGGAAAGGGCCAATAAACTGGGGGAAAGTGTGCAGGAATCCACCCGGAGGGGCAGATCCCGAGTGGACAGCCATACCTTCTGCCTGAGACGGTCCGCTTGTTGTCAATACTTGGAGGTGGTCTTGAGAAGGGCTGACCGGGCTTTCTTCCAGGTACGACGACAGCGGCGGACAAACATCTGGGCCGAATATATGCTGACCTCTTCCTCTTGCTCAGGGAAGAGCGGGGGCTTAAAGCCCAGGGAACACTCAAAGGGCGAGAGACCCGTGGCAGAGCAAGGAAGGGTATTGGAGGTGTATTCAACCCAGACTAGTTGCTGACTCCAGGTGGTGGGGTTGGCGGAGACCAGGCAGCGAAGAGTTGTTTCCAAGTCTTGGTTGGCTTGCTCCTACTGGCCGTTAGACTGGGGGTGGAACCCGGAGGACAGGCTGGCCGACGACCCAATGAGTGTGCAGAACGCCTTCCAGACGAGAACTGACAACCACGGTCGGAGACCATGTCTACTGGGAGTCCATGGATCCGGAAGACGTGCTGCACCATGAGCTGGGCTATCTCTTTGGCAGAAGGTAGCTGGGGAGAGGAATGAAGTGAGCGGCTTTGGAAAACCGATCCACTACTGTCAGGATGGCAGTGTTTTCATCAGATGGGGGAGACCCGTGACAAAGTCCAGGGCTATGTGAGACCAGCTGGAGCTTGCAGAGGAGTCTTGTTCTGCGAACAGACGTGCATGCGGCGACGAACACGGAGACGTCATGGTAGGTCACCAAAAGCGTTGTCGCACAAAGGCCAAGGGTCCGACTGGAGTCCTGGTGGCATGCAAGCATGGAGGAGTGGGCCCACTCCAGGACCGAAGAGCGGACCGCGTCAGGAAGAAACATCCGGTTATCTGGGCTCCCCGGGGTTTCGGCTGGGAACACTGTGCTTCACGAACATGCTTCCCTATCCCCCAGCTAAGTGCCGTTGCCAGGCACGAGGTGGGAAGGATGGTCTCGGGTTCTGGTGTTGTAGCCGTGGGGCTATATTGGCGTGACAGCGCATCCGGCTTGACATTCTTGGATCCCAGTCGGTGTGAGAGGGAGAAGTTGAACCGGGTGAAAAACAGGGCCCATCTAGCTGTTATCTGTTATATCTGAGTATTTCTCCTGTCTTATCCAGGGTCCTGTGTGAATTTAACTTTTAAGGGATAGGGGGCAGCATTTTCACTTTGGATGAATAGCGTGCCCATAGTGAACTGCCTCCTACTCTGTCTCAGATGCTAATATATGCATATTATTATTATTATTGGATAGAAAACACTCTGAAGTTTCTAAAACTGTTTGAAATATGTCTGTGAGTATAACAGAACTCATATGGCAGTTAATTTTCAACTCATCGCCTATTCACATCACAGTAAGATATGGATCTGTTCGCACTTTCTACGCCTTCCACTAGATGTCAACAGTCTGTAGAACGTTAAATGAAGCCTCTAGTGTGATGTGGGGCCGGATGGCAGCTATTTGAGTCAGTGGTCTGGCAGAATGCCAGTTCCTGGTCATGCGCATCTCTCATGATATCGCCATGCGTTCCATTACTTCTGTAGACAAAAAGGAATGCTCCGGTTGGAACGTTATTGGATATATATGATAACAACATCCTGAAGATTGATTCTCTACTTAGTTTGACCAGTTTATTTGACCTGGAATATAACTTTTTTAAGTTTTCGTCCGAGTTCGCCTGGACCGGCGCCAGCGCCAGCGTTTGGACATGTGAACTAAACGTGCTAGAAAAAGTAGCTACTTGGACATAAATATTTGACATTATCGAACAAAACAACAATTTATTTTGGAACTAGGATTCCTGGGAGTGCATTCTGATGAAGATCATCAAAGGTAAGGGAATATTTATGATGTCATTTCGTATTTCTGTTGACTCCAACATGGCGGAGAAATGTTGTGTATTTCTGAGCGCCGTCTCAGATTATTGCATGGTGTGCTTTTTCTGTAAAGTTTTTTTTAAATCTGACACAGCGGTTGCATTAAGAACAAGTGTATCTTTAATTCTAAGTAAAACATGTATCTTTCATCAAAGTTTATGATGAGTATTTCCCGTTATTAGATGTGGCTCTCTGCAATTTCTTCTGATATTTTGGAGGCATTTCTGGACATGGCGCCAATGTAAACAGAGATTTTTGGATATAAATATGCACATTATCAACAAAACATACATGTATTTTGTAACATGATGTCCTATGAGTTTCATCTGATGAAGATCATCAAAGGTTAGTGTTTAATTTTATCTCTATTTCTGCTTTTTGTGACTATCTTTGGCTGGGAAAAATGGCTGTGTGTTTTTTGGACTTGGTGGTGATCTAACATAAATATATGTTGTGTTTTCGCTGTAAAACATTTTTTAAGTATGCTCCCTCTAATTCTCTCTCTCTCTTTCTCTCGGAGGACCTAGGACCATGCCTCAGGACTACCTGGCCTGATGATTCCTTGCTGTCCCCAGTCCACCCCAGTCCACCTGCTGCTGCTCCAGTTTCAACAGTTCTGCCTGCGGCTATGGAACCTTGACCTGTTCACCGGAATTGCTACCTTGTTGTTTTCGAATCTCTCTCTCTACCACACCTGCTGTCTGTAACTCTGAATGATCACCTATGAAAAGGCAACTGACATTTACTCCTGAGGTGCTGACCTGTTGCACCCTCTACAACCATTGTACGTAATATTATTTGACCCTGCTGGTAATCTATGAACGTTTGAACATCTTGGCCATGTACTGTTATAATCTCCACCTGGCACAGGCAGAAGAGGACTGGCCACCCTTCAGAGCCTGGTTCCTATCTATATTTCTTCCTAGGTTCCTGCCTTTCTAGGGAGTTTTTCCTTGCCACCGTGATTCTACATCTGCATTGCTTGCTGTTTGGGGTTTTAGGCTGGGTTTCTGTATAGCACTTTGTGACATCAGCTGATGTAAAAAGGGCCGTATAAATACATTTGATTAATTGATAGGTCTCCATAGCCTTGCTCTCCGGACCCGACATTCCTCGGGGTGGTGCCTGGGAGAAGGTAAATCCCGCAGCCATAGGGTTGTTGCCGTGGAAGCAAAGTGGCCTGGGCCTTACTGAACACCTCCCAGGGGTCCTGGTACTCCACAGGAATGGTGGAGAGGTCCGGGGTAACTTCCGAGCCCCCAGGAAGACATCCCGGGTTAGGCTGTGCTGACTTCAGTCATTGAGCGTGACAGAATGTGTTCCAACCATTGATGACAGCAGCAGACCAGTCAATAAGGGGATTGTGTCGCTGGAGCCAAAATAATCTTAATGAGCAGGAATTGGATCATCTTGCTGTGGTTCCCTAACACCCGTAGGTTGATGGAGGTGGTATTGTGGGTGACCCGGCCTAGAGAGCATCCGTCCAGCGCTCTAAAGTCCATGGGAATGGAGATGGGCTGAGTGGGGATGCCTAGCTCGGATGCCAGGGTAGCATCCATAAAGCTCTCATCGGCCCCAGAGTCGACGAGTTCCCGGAGAGATCTCGACTGGTTTCCCCTAAGCAAAATGGCATGAAAAGGGTAAGGGGAGAGGAAGAGTTATCCGTATGGCCCACAAGAGTACTCGCTCCTACCGGTAAGCCTGGTCTTTTAGTGGACAGGTGGAGACGAAATGACCAGTAGTATCGCAATACAGGCAACTCTTAGTGTGAATCCTGTATAGCCGTTCGGCTGGAGACAGCCTAGCTCTGCCTAGTTGCATTGGCAGCCTTCAGAGACTCTCTGGGGAACTCGGATAGCCTCGGGTTCTCTCGACAACGGAGCCATCAGGGACTTCCGGGAAGCCTCGGAGGTGAGGTTGGAATCGTTGGGCAGGCGAGTGAAATCAAATCTCTTCTCCTTCCTTTGTTTCCGTAGTCGCCCATCAATCCGAATGGTCAAGGCAGTGAGTGAGTCGAGAATCAACGGTAGTTCCCGGGCTGGAAGCTCGTCCTTTACTTCCTCCGATACTCTGTGCGGGAACATGTTGTTCCAGCAATGTGTTCAACACTCGGTCATGGCGTTCGGCCAAGGTCTATAACCCTTCCATAAGACAATGAAGCAACTCCTCATGCCTTCTGATAGTGGCTCCTTGAGAGGAGATGGCATTGCAAAGCTGGTCCGAGTCTGCTGGGTCAGTCATGGCCAGTTCGTACTATCACGTTTTAGGGAAGACCCAGATGCAGACAGTGTTGAAGTAACAAAAGTTTATTACTAGAACAGGGGCAGGTAAAACGACATGTCAAGGGCAGGCAGAGGTCATTAATCCAGATCAGAGTCCAAAGGTTCTGAATGGCAGGCAGGCTCAGGGTCAGGGCAGGCAAATGGTAAAAACCGGAAAACTAGAAAACAGGAGCTAGAAACAGACAGGAGCAAGGGGGGAAATGCTGGTAGGCTTGACAAACAAAACTAACTGGCAACAGACAAACAGAGAACACAGGTATAAATACACTGGGGATATTGGGGAAGATGGGTGACACCTGGAGGGAGGTGGAGACAAGCACAAAGACAGGTGAAACAGAAACAAGGTGTGACAAGATTTGTATATTGCTAGCGGAATCACTCCACATCTTGAGCAAGTTACAAAAAGCAGAAGCACAGATTGTTCTCTGGAACCAGAAATAGTTTAACAGAGCCATTATAACAGACAACTGTGTATGTGTGTCTCTGTGTGCATTCCTATTGCTGCGCGTGGCTGGCAAGCCCAGCTGGATATGATATTTGCCGCTATTATGGGGTCAGGGATTGAGACAGAGGCATTGTGTTTCAGTAGGCAATAAGCCTAGTGTCCCAGTCACTTCCATCAGCCACTTTCTCTCAGCGACCAGCCAGCACAGGCCTGGGGGAGAAGGGAGGAGGCAGACAGAACGTTCCACTGAGGAATGTGGGAGGGAGAGGACCGAGATCAGATTCTGCCTCCAGTTACAGTAAGGGAGGGAGGAGGCTGGTACTGTAGCTACAATATACAGTGGGGAGAACAAGTATTTGATACACTGCCGATTTTGCAGGTTTTCCTACTTACAAAGCATGTAGAGGTCTGTAATTTTTATCATAGGTACACTTCAACTGTGAGAGACGGAATCTAAAACAAAAATCCAGAAAATCACATTGTATGATTTTTAAATAATTAATTTGCATTTTATTGCATGACATAAGTATTTGATCACCTACCAACCAGTAAGAATTCCGGCTCTCACAGACCTGTTAGTTTTTCTTTAAGAAGCCCTCCTGTTCTCCACTCATTACCTGTATTAACTGCACCTGTTTGAACTCGTTACCTGTATAAAAGACACCTGTCCACACACAATCAAACAGATTCCAACCTCTCCACAATGGCCAAGACCAGAGAGCTGTGTAAGGACATCAGGGATAAAATTGTAGACCTGCACAAGGCTGGGATGGGCTACAGGACAATAGGCAAGCAGCTTGGTGAGAAGGAAACAACTGTTGGCGCAATTATTAGAAAATGGAAGAAGTTCAAGATGACGGTCAATCACCCTCGGTCTGGGGCTCCATGCAAGATTTCACCTCGTGGGGCATCAATGATCATGAGGAAGGTGAGGGATCAGCCCAGAACTACACGGCAGGACCTGGTCAATGACCTGAAGAGAGCTGGGACCACAGTCTCAAAGAAAACCATTAGTAACACACTACGCCGTCATGGATTAAAATCCTGCAGCGCACGCAAGGTCCCCCTGCTTAAGCCAGTGCATGTCCAGGCCTGTCTGAAGTTTGCCAATGACCATCTGGATGATCCAGAGGAGGAATGGGAGAAGGTCATGTGGTCTGATGAGACAAAAATAGAGCTTTTTGGTCTAACTCCACTCGCCGTGTTTGGAGGAAGAAGAAGTATGAGTACAACCCCAAGAACACCATCCCAACCGTGAAGCATGGAGGTGGAAACATCATTCTTTGGGGATGCTTTTCTGCAAAGGGGACAGGACGACTGCACCGTATTGAGGGGAGGATGGATGGGGCCATGTATCGCGAGATCTTGGCCAACAACCTCCTTCCCTCAGTAAGAGCATTGAAGATGGGTCGTGGCTGGGTCTTCCAGCATGACAACGACACGAAGCACACAGCCATGGCAACTAAGGAGTGGCTCCGTAAGAAGCATCTCAAGGTCCTGGAGTGGCCTAGCCAGTCTCCAGACCTGAACCCAATAGAAAATCTTTGGAGGGAGCTGAAAGTCCGTATTGCCCAGCGACAGCCCCGAAACCTGAAGGATCTGGAGAAGATCTGTAGGGAGGAGTGGGCCAAAATCCCTGCTGCAGTGTGTGCAAACCTAGTCAAGAACTACAGGAAACGTATGATCTCTGTAATTGCAAACAAAGGTTTCTGTACCAAATATTAAGTTCTGCTTTTCTGATGTATCAAATACTTATGTCATGCAATAAAATGCAAATTAATTACTTAAAAATCATACAATGTGATTTTCTGGATTTTTGTTTTAGATTCCGTCTCTCATAGTTGAAGTGTACCTATGATAAAAATTACAGACCTCTACATGCTTTGTAAGTAGGAAAACCTGCAAAATCGGCAGTGTATCAAATACTTGTTCTCCCCACTGTACATGCCCAAGGCACACCCTAGTTTAGGTATTTTTACAGTGACAAAGCCACTCAGTGTGAAGAGTTGGTCTGGTTGTGAGTAAATGTGGTCCATTTAGCTCAGTTTGCATGGTGCTTGTAATGCCAGGGTAGTGTATTTGATTCCTGGGACCACCCATACTCATGACTGTAAGTCACTTTGGATAAAAGCATCTGCTAAATGGCATATATTATTATAAATCATGAAGGTGAATAAGATCCAGCTCAGGTTGAGTGACTGATGCCTGCCTGGCTTGCTGCTCCAGAGTTTGGCCTGATTTGTAGTGGAGGGTGGCAAGGACTGTAGGTCAACTCCTTCCTCCGGTTAGAGTTTCACAGTCTCTCTTTTCACTACATCCATCAATTTGACAAATTGAGATTGGTTCTGGACATGGCGTACATTACATTTACATTTTAGTCATTTAGCGGACACTCTTATCCAGAGCTACTTAGGAGTAATTGGGGTTAATTGCCTTGCTCAAGGGCACAGACAGTTTTCATCTTGTCGACTCTGGGATTCAAACCAGCAACCTTTCGGTTACGGACCAAACGCTAGGCTACCTGCCGCCCCATTACAAGGTAAACGAGGCAAAAGTAAACATGTCTTCCCCCACGAATAATGCAGCTCCCCCTTGGGCAAATCAGTGTAATTTTGTAAATTCCGGATCTCTATGGCAAGATGCATCATTCACCAAAGTTGCTTAAAAATCATGCCAGTGGTGTCTGAGATAACGTGTCCAAAATGGCACCCTATAGAGCGCATAGGGTCCTGGTCAAAAGTAGCTCACTACATAGGGAATAGGGTGCCATTTGGGATGCAAGCTCTGAGTATTTATAGCCGGACTAGGGGAAGTTAATTCAGCCAGACTGCTCACTCTGTAGAGAAAAGCAAGATACACAGGACTTTTATCAGGACTTTGTTGTGATGGTATTGGTCGCTGTTTTTCGTGTGTGTGTCTGTGTTAGTTTGTGTGTTTGTGTATTACATTTTGTGTGTGTGTTATGTGTGTGTGTGTGAGTCATGCATGCATGTGTGTTTGTGTGTGCATTCTGAATTGAAGATTTGGGGGTGGAGGAAATGGGGGGCTATCTTGGCAGTTCTTCATTTTTCACACACACACACACACGTTTAGCTGGGGACACGCTCAAGGTGAGGTGTTAATGCAGGAAGAGCCATGCTGTAATTTTTTTCCATCTGTCTATCTGTCAGGTGAGGAGCAAGCAGGGGGAACCCATCTGGGCCCAGGCATTACACACACACACACACACACACACACACACACACACATACACATACATATATATATATATACACACACATACCATACATGGCACAGGGGGGCTGATGTGCATGAATGGAACACTGACTCAAATCCCCAGACAGATACAAACAGCTCTGCTCTCTCATCACTGGAGTAAACAAGCTAAAGCTATCGCTCAGATACTACCCCTACTCATTTACATAAACACAGATTAGGAACAATGACTAAATAATAGATGAGGTTCTGTTTCAAAGGCCAGGTGTTTTTAAGTAAAGATATTTAAAACAGAGTCTGTATTTTGTTGTGCCTCTCTCTCTCTCTCAAAGACATGTGCTGGTTAGTTGGTCTGTCAGACACTCATTTTTTTGGCAGGCAGAAATCTAGTGCGTTGCCAACCCAAAGTAGTCTCTTCTCATCAGACAGGTCTTGGAATCCTTCAATGATAGTTTCAAATTTGGGGAAACTAAACTCTAATTACTTCATATTTTTTACATTTTGTCAGGAAATGCAGCTCTACCTCAGGTTCTGCGGTGTTGTAGGGACTGCACAGCCTTTCCGCTACAGGAAGCCAAGTCAATGGCAAGGCTTTTCTAAGGTTTTGATCAGTAACCATGGCTAAATAGTTGGTGTACTGTCAATTTAGGGCCAGATAGCATTGCATTTTGTTTTGTGCTTGTGTTTGTTTCCCAATAGCTGATGTATCTTTTTTGACTGTGCTTTAATTTGGTTTATTCTGATTGATTGGATGTTCTGGTCCTGAGGCTTCAGTGTTTTAGTAGAACAGGTTTGTGAACTCTGCCTTAGGACCAGCTGGATGAGGGGACTATTTTCTTTGCTCAGCTTTTGGTAATGATATGCATGTATTTTTTTAAAGAGTTTTTTATATGAATGGATTTTGGCCTAATTCTGCCTTGCATGCATTGTTCGTAGTTTTCCTCTGGACATGTAGAAGAATCTTACAGAACTCTGCATGCAGGGTTTCAATAGGGTGTTTGTCCCATTGGCTGAAATGTAATCTCCATCCACTCTCACTCTCTCTCACACACACAAATGACTTCACCACCTCTCTTCCTCTCATCTTCCTTTCATGCCAACCCCTCCAAGCCACTGGTTTAGTGGCAATCAATGCAGTGTACATTGACCTTTCAAAAAGAAAACCGTCTGCATAATTTCTGAGCCAAATACCCTTAGCCAAAATGACTGAGGCAGAGATGACAATGGACGTTGACAAATGCCGCTGGCGACTCAATTTACCTGGCAAATCACCCTCCATACCTGACACGAACGACAATAATAGCCTTAATGAGTATTTATATGGTCTCCTCTCGAGGTCGGGTCGTTTACTGATCAAATTGATTCTCTAGAGCCCCTCTCCTTCTCTCCCCCCACCCTCTCCTCTGGGAGGGGTTGGGAGGGAGAGGTAGAGAAGGAGAGGGGGGAGAGAAAGGAGGGGGGAGGAGAGAGAGGAAAGAGAAAGAGATGATGTCGCTCTTGCTGCTGGTGATTCTCTGATCCACCTCTACGCAGACGACACCATTCTTTATACTTCTGGCCCTTCTTTTGACACTGTGTTAACTTCTTTGGGGTACCCCTCCTTCTTCTCAATTTCTGCCTAAAGACATACCCTAATCTAACTGCCTGTAGCTCAGGCCCAGAAGCAAGGATATGCATATTCTTGGTATCATTTGAAAGAAAACACTCTGAATTTTGTGGAAATGTGAATTGAATGTAGGAGAATATAACACAATAGATCTGGTAGAAGAAAATACAAGGAAATAAACATACGTTTTCTGTTTTTTATTGTTGCTGCATCATATTTCAAATGACCAAGAACAGCCAAACATACAGATAGGATGCTGTGGATGATTTGAATGAAGAACAATAGCTGAGCAAAGTTTTAGACAGATAACTTCAAAAATGAGCGAGCTACATGACATTGAGCATGAAGTCACCCAGGTGTCCCACACAAATGTACCCAAATGTACCCAAGTGGCCGAATTGGTACAGTGATACATTTTGAAGGAAATAACTATATATAAAATACATAAATGCTATTCTAACACACCCCCAAAAAATAAATATATATATACAGTGGGGAGAACAAGTATTTGATACACTGCCGATTTTGCAGATTTTCCTACTTAAAAAGCATGTAGAGGTCTGTAATTTTTATCATAGGTACACTTCAACTGTGAGAGACGGAATCTAAAACAAAAATCCCGAAAATCACATTGTATGATTTTTAAGTAATTAATTAGCATTTTATTGCATGACATAAGTATTTGATACATCAGAAAAGCAGAACTTAATATTTGGTACAGAATCCTTTGTTTGCAATTACAGAGATCATACGTTTCCTGTAGTTCTTGACCAGGTTTGCACACACTGCAGCAGGGATTTTGGCCCACTCCTCCATACAGACCTTCTCCAGATCCTTCAGGTTTCGGGGCTGTCGCTGAGCAATACGGACTTTCAGCTCCCTCCAAAGATTTTCTATTGGGTTCAGGTCTGGAGACTGGCTAGGCCACTCCAGGACCTTGAGATACTTCTTACGGAGCCACTCCTTAGTTGCCCTGGCTGTGTGTTTCGGGTCGTTGTCATGCTGGAAGACCCAGCCACGACCCATCATCAATGCTCTTACTGAGGGAAGGAGGTTGTTGGCTAAGATCTCGCAATACATGGCCCCATCCATCCTCCCCTCAATACGGTGCAGTCGTCCTGTCCCCTTTGCAGAAAAGCATCCCCAAAGAATGATGTTTCCACCTCCATGCTTCACGGTTGGGATGGTGTTCTTGGGGTTGTACTCATCCTTCTTCTTCCTCCAAACACGGCGAGTGGAGTTTAGACCAAAAAGCTCTATTTTTGAATCATCAGACCACATGACCTTCTCCCATTCCTCCTCTGGATCATCCAGATGGTCATTGGCAAACTTCAGACGGGCCTGGACATGCGCCTGCTTGAGCAGGGGGACCTTGTGTGCGCTGCAGGATTTTAATCCATGACGGCGTAGTGTGTTACTAATGGTTTTCTTTGAGACTGTGGTCCCAGCTCTCTTCAGGTCATTGACCAGGTCCTGCCGTGTAGTTCTGGGCTGATCCCTCACCTTCCTCATGATCATTGATGCCCCACGAGGTGAGATCTTGCATGGAGCCCCAGACCGAGGGTGATTGACCATCATCTTGAACTTCTTCTATTTTCTTCTATTTTCTAATAATTGCGCCAACAGTTGTTGCCTTCTCACCAAGCTGCTTGCCTATTGTCCTGTAGCCCATCCCAGCCTTGTGCAGGTCTACAATTTTATCCCTGATGTCCTTACACAGCTCTCTGGTCTTGGCCATTGTGGAGAGGTTGGAGTCTGTTTGATTGAGTGTGTGGACAGGTGTCTTTTATACAGGTAACGAGTTCAAACAGGTGCAGTTAATACAGGTAATGAGTGGAGAACAGGAGGGCTTCTTAAAGAAAAACTAACAGGTCTGTGAGAGCCGGAATTCTTACTGGTTGGTAGGTGATCAAATACTTATGTTATGCAATAAAATGCTAATTAATATACAATGTGATTTTCGGGATTTTTGTTTTAGATTCCGTCTCTCACAGTTGAAGTGTACCTATGATAAAAATTACAGACCTCTACATGCTTTGTAAGTAGGAAAACCTGCAAAATCGGCAGTGTATCAAATACTTGTTCTCCCCACTGTATATGGGGGAAAAAATGAAATAAATAAATAAACAAATAACAAGGGTAACTATTTACACATTTTCTATTTACAATATTGTATATTTTATAAATAAATAAATAGATAAATATTGTGAAGACCCTCAGTCACAATATTGTGCTGCTGGTGCCATGGCCCATAGCAGTCTCTTTCTGCTGTAAAGCAGAGGCTTACTGAACAGGTGGTGCAGGTGATGGGGCATTTCCTGTGACAACGTCGCCTCCCCACTGTGCCCTTTTTGCCCTGAGGCACATTCATGCCTGCAGAGATTAATCTGGGCAGGTGAATACCACTGGTTGACGGAGCAGAAGGTGCTGCAGTGGACTTGCTGTAGCTAGCAAGCTCCTGGATGAGCAGCTCCCTGAAGGCTAGCTGTGAGATGGGGGGCTGTCTCTATCAATTTCCTCTATAATTTGGGTTAAATCTGTATACCTAGACTTTGTTTTAGCTTTTCCTGATTTATTCGCCATAATTTAAGTATATAAACTTGTTGAAAATGCTATTGAATATGTACTGCTATGCGTAACACTCATGGCTCCGTCAAGTAGGATTTGCAATGGCGAATGAACCTCTTTAACGCCAGAGTTTACGACAAAGGCTGGTCTTCAAACGTATAACCATTACATATTGCCGTTTACCTCAGCTCATTGGCTATCTTCCAAGCTCAGTGATCAGTGGTCATTGGGCCAAAATACAGTCAATCAACTATAGACCGGTCCTACCATTGGTGTGCAATGAGGTCATTGATTGGTGTCTTCAAATCGGTTTGTTTCGGTCAATACGTCCCGGGAAAAGAGCCATCATGTATGGTTGTGTTAGTAACAACCAGAGGATTGCAATGAAACCAACCATGACTGGATAAACGTTTGTTTAGTGTGTGTAATTACCACGAACGCTTCATCCAAAGTTGAATGTGACGGAAATCATGACGCAACCGGTTTACAAATGTTTCGTTTTTTTTGATTTTATCAAACAAAACGAACATTCACTGTGTAGTTAGGACACTTGGCATTGCCACCAGAGGAAGATCTTCAATGGTAAGCGATTTATTGTATTGTTATTTCTGACTTTCATGACGCTAATGCTTGGATGGAAAATGCTAGTAATACTTGTGTGTGTGGGGCGCCGTCCTCAGAAAATCGCATGTTTGCTTTTGCAGTAAACCTTTTTGAAATCTGACACAGTGGCTGGATTAATAAGACGTTCATCTTTTAAATGATGTAAGATACATGTATTTACAAGAACGTTTAATTCAACGAATGGTGTATTTAAAATGTTAGCTCTCTGCAGTTTCACCGGATGTTGGCCTGGTGGGACGTTAGCGTCTCACCTACCCTAGAGAAGTTAACAACCTCCAGATGAGCTTCAATGCCATACAACACTCCTTCCGTGGCCTCCAACTGCTCTTAAATGCAAGCAAAACTAAATGCATGCTCTTCAACCGATCACTTTCCGCACCCACCTGCCCGTCTAGCATCACTACTCTAGACGGTTCTGACTTAGAATATGTGGACAACTACAAGAACCTAGGTGTCTGGTTAGACTGTAAACTCTCTTTCCAGACTCACATTAAGCATCTCCAATACAAAATTAAATCTAGAATCGGCTTCCTGTTTCGCAACAAAGCATCCTTCACTCATGCTGCCAAACATACCCTCGTAAAACTGACTATCCTACCAATCCTTGACTTCGGCGATGTAATTTACAAAATAGCCTCCAACACTCTACTCAGCAAATTGGATGTAGTCTATCACAGTGCCATCCGTTTTGTCACCAAAGCCCCATATACTACCCACCACTGCGACCTGTATGCTCTCGTTGGCTGGCGCTCACTTCATATTCATCGCCAAACCAACTGGCTCCAGGTCATCTATAAGTCTTTGCTAGGTAAAGCCCCACCTTATCTCAGCTCACTGGTCACCATAGCAGCACCCACCCGTAGCATGCGCTCCAGCAGGTATATTTCACAGGTCAACCCCCAAAGCCAAATCCTCCTTTGGCCGCCTTTCCTTCCAGTTCTCTGCTGCCAATGACTGGAACGAATTGCTTATATCTCCCTCACTAACTTTAAGCATCAGCTGTCAGAGCAGCTTACATTGCACCTGTACATAGCCCATCTGTAAATAGCCCACCCAACTACCTCATCCCCATATTGTTCTTTATTTTTTGCTCCTTTGCACCCCAGTATCTCTACTTGTTCATTAATCTTCTGCACATCTATCACTCCAGTGTTTAATTGCTAAATTGTAATTATTTCGCCACTATGGCCTATTTATTGCCTTACCTCCCTAATCTTACTACATTTGCACACACTGTATATAGACTTTTCTATTGTGTTATTGACTGTACATTTGTTTATCCCATGTGTAACTCTGTGTTGTTTGTGTCGCACTGCTTTGCTCTATCTTGGCCAGGTTGCAGTTTTAAATGAACTTGTTCTCAACTGGCCTACCTGGTCAAATAACGGTGAAAAATTGGGATTGAGATGGCGAGAGGGAGTGGGAGATAGGCAGCTGTATAATGAGGTCTTGGGTAGAGAGCAACAGACAGTACAGTATGTTTAATCTAAACACAGGTTCAGTACTTGTCAATATGAGGGAAGGTGGCATTCTAACACTCAGGTGGAGGTAAATAGATCCTACAAGAGACAAGACTACCCCACAATCATTATAGACACCATAGTTCCATAAACTAGCTGTAAATTGGAGGGCCGTGGAAAATAGTAGCTATGCAGATTATATGAATTGATAATGTGGTATCTCCGGTATGGTGTGGCTCTACAATGCACTTAAACCCAAGCACCTGATACGAGTGTCTCTTATCACAGTTCTCTGTGCTGCTTCAACAGAACACTTTCAGAGTTCCAAACCAATCGGCCCATCTAGAGATAACAGCTGCAGTATGCAAACAGCTGACGCAGGTATTTAACGCATCATTATGGCCTCGCAGAGGGAGACCGAAAACGAGAGAGAGAGAGAAACACACAAACATTGGACACTTTATGGAACACAAAGCCTTCACTATCTAATCCTGGAATATGCGAGGCCTGAGGTCGTCTGCCTTTGGCCTAAAGAGCAGGAACCTGGACTTCACCAAAGAAATCAGAAATACTACATCCTACAAGAAACATGGTATATAGGTGATGGACCCACTGGTTGCCCTCTAGGTTACAGAGAGCTGGTAGTCGCATCCACCAAACTACCAGGTGTGAAACAGGGAAGGGACACAGGGGTATGCTAATTTGGTATAGAGCAGACCTAACTCTCTATTAAATTAGTCTAAACAGGAACCTTTGGCTAGAAATTAAAAAGGAAATGATCTCAACAGAGAAAAATGTACTGCTTTTAACTACCTATATCTCCCCCACTAGACAGAGAGTACACAGTGGCAGTACCTGACCACTGTGACTTACCCAATCTTAAGGAAAGCTTTGAGTATGTACAGACTCAGTGAGCCGAGACTTGCAATTGAGAAAGGCCGCTGTAGGCAGACCTGGCTCTCAAGAGAAGACTGCTATCTGCACACTGCCCACAAAATGAGGTGGAAACTGAGCTGCACTTCCTAACCTCCTGCCAAATGTATGACCATATTAGAGACACATATTTCACTCAGATTACACAGATCCACAAAGAATTTGAAAACAGAAGAGGAACTCCCGGAGGAGTAAAGGAGTTAGAGGAGACCACCTGCTCCTTTGTATGCCTCAGTGACTCTGAGTTGCATTAGCAGCGTGCATGCCCCGCCCACCTGAGGATCTGTCTTTTCCAGCCATCTATTTCCTTTGTTTGAGGGGTGCAAAATCCACTTGTCACTTAAATCTTGCTGAATTGATTGCTTTAATTTTACTCCGGCGACTCTTCAATACTCTTGCTTATACCTATATGTTTTCCCGTTAACTTTACGACCGTGGAAATGTTTGTAATGACCTGCCAAACACGCTGCGGTAATGTCTGAAATAGACTCAATGGAATACATTATATTATACTATATTATAATCTATAAGAACGCTAAAGATTTTTCTGGGGTTTAGTGCACCGTCTCGACACTTACATCACAAAAAATAGTAGAAATACAACTTTAAATTGGGTGTTTTTGGAATTTAAAAAAGCAATCAGATTATAGTGACATTATGTCTGATCTCACAAGCAACGTAAAGTATGTTTAGATAGGTTTAAACTAGAGCCAAGCGTGTTGATTTTTCATCTGAGGGCATTCTGCTATTGACACAACAGAAAGAGAAAACAAGAGTAATTAATGAGGCAGTCTAGACAGCGCAGGTGAGTGCAGGTAGGATAGACGGTGCATGTGTTTGTTGGTTGCAGCCCTGTTAAACCCTGTTATGTTAATGTATTCATATACACAAATACACCCAGTGTATTATGCAAATTTGCCCCATCTCATTTTCTGTTTTTAAGACAAAATAAATAAAATTACCTGATACAATAAGAAAATGTATATATGAGTGTATTCTAAGGGGGAAAAAATGTGGAAATGTAGAAAAAAATTCATTTCTGAATTCCCACAAAAATCTCTGATTTCCATTCATTATTTGTCCGTGCCAGTAAAATGTTTTATGTACTATATTTCAGTCAATATCTGAGGGATTATAAAAAAGTTAGGAGTATCTTTATCCATTGTTCAACTGTTGCATTTATTAGAATTGTTTTTATAACCATGTAACAACTTCAATAAGTGTTGCAAGTTTCAGGGGGCACACACACACACACACACACACAGACACACACTGAGGTGCAAGCCAAGTGGCTCATACGGGACTGGGTTCTCTACTTCAGGGGACACCTCACCTACCACAAAATATGTTGACTAAAAGGCAAAATATCTACTTAATTTCATCTTGATAAAACAAATCCTTGCACTAGGCTAGCTGAGTGGCAAAGCTCTTTTGTATGTCCTGTGTTGTTAGATGATAATCACTCCAACATCCATGACTTAAAAAACAGAATATAAGGGTTCCACTGATCATAATAAAAGCTGAGAAAAGCTATGCTATAACACCTGTCCAAATTCAACTAAACAGTTAGGGATATACACTAGGTGTAAAAAATATTAGGAACATCTGCTCTTTCCATGACATAGACTGACCAGGTGAATCCAGGTGAAAGCTATGATCCCTTATTGACATCACCTGTGTATATGAAGGTGAGGAGGCAGGTTAAAGAAGGATTTTTAAGCCTTTAGACAATTGAGACATGGATTGTGTATGTGTGCCATCCAGAGCAGTGGCAGATTTAGGTATAGGCGATACGGGCAGCCGCCCAGGGCGGCATCTTGCTGGGGGAGGCATGGGGTGCCCGCACCAAAAAAATCGGAATGGTGACATTTGTGCGATTGGTTTTCTATTGCTCATTTGCACGTCACGTCAATGATATCATGACACCGTGTGGGACTGTGGGTCAATTAACCTTGTCGGAGTGGGCACCCTGATTCTAGTTTGTAAGCTAGGCAGGCTACTACCTGGGAAGGTCTCCCACTCAGAAGTACGAGATGGGGAGGGGTGTGGGGATAGGTTGACCTCAGGTTTCCACACAAAGCCCGAGGTAGGGGGAGTGGTGCAATCAAATAGTGCATCTCTAACTTTGTACAGTACTAATGCAATTAGTAAAATCAATCACACTACGAAATGCTACCATATAACCACAAATCATTCAGAATACTGTGAATATATCGTTTCACGGACATATTGTTGCATTATTTTCTGGTTTGTGCGAAATTGTTAAGAATAATGTAAAACAAGTCAGCACACCACCAAGGTGAATTGTTTTAGTCTTGACTCTTGGTTGACAGTGTTGGGGGATGTGGTAATGTATTGATGCTCGAGTGCCAAATCAACACAAATTTGTTTCTATTTGTCTTTTTTACTTGTTTTTGATATTTACAAGTTTTATTTTTGTATATATTTTTGTATTTATATTGTTTTAAATGTTATGATTATATGTGAATAGAAAATACAGTTAGGGCAGAATGGTGCTTATTTTGTTGGTGGGTGAGCCAGGGAGCCATACAAGCTAGAACCGCCTCTGATTCAGAGGGTGAATGGGAAAGACAAAATTTTAGTTGCCTTTGAACGGGGTATGGTAGTAGGTGCCAGGCGCACCTGTTTGAGTGTGTCAAGAACTGCAACGCTGCTGGGTTTTTCACATTCAACAGTTTCCCATGTGTATCAAGAATGTTCCACCACACAAAGGATATCCAGCCAACTTCAAATAACATTTTAAAAAATTGGTCACATACACATGGTTAGCAGATGTTATTACGAGTGTAGCAAAATGCTTGTGCTTCTAGTTCCGACAGTCCAGCAATATCTAGCAAGTAATCTAATTCCACAACAACTACCTAATACACACAATCCTAGTAAAGGAATGGAATAAGAATATATACATATAAACATATGGATGAGTAATAACCGAGCGTCATAGGCAAGATGGTATAAAATACAGTATTCAGTATTTAATACAGTATTTATCCCCCTTGGCGTGTTTCCTATTCCTAATAGTCAAAATAAGTGAAATACAAAATAAGTGAAATAAAAAAAAATACTTGTTTAAAAAAAAATCAAACAAATGTAAAACAGAAAAGTGGTTAGTGCATATGTATTCACCCCCTTTGCTATGAAGCCCCTAAATAAGATCTGGTGCAACCAATTACCTTCAGAAGTCACATAATTAGTTAGATTACACACAGGTGGACGTTATTTAAGTGTCACATGATCTCAGTATATATACACCTGTTCTGAAAGGCCCCAGAGTCTGCAATACCACTAAGCAAGGAGCACCACCAAGCAAGCGGCACCATGACGATCAAGGAGATCTCCAAACAGGTCAGGGACAACGTTGTGGAGAAGTACACATCAGGGTTGGGTTATAAAAAAATATCAGAAACTTTGAAAATACCACAGAGTACCATTAAATCCATTATTAAAAAATTGAAAGAATATGGCACCACAACAAACCTGCCAAGAGAGGTCTGCCCACAAACTCACGGACCAGGCAAGGAGGGCGTTCACTCCTCTAGGATAGGGGGCAGCATTTTCACTTTTGGATAAATAGCGTGCCCAATTTCAACCTCCTTCTACTCATCCCCAGAATATAAGATATGCATATTATTAGTAGATTTGGATAGAAAACACTCCAAAGTTTCTAAAACTGTTTGAATCATGTCTGTGAGTATAACAGAACTTATGTAGCAGGCAAAACCCAGAGGACTAACCATTCAGATGTTGTTGTTTTTTAGGTCACGGTCTGTTCAATGAGATTTCATTGGGATACTAGATTTCTAAGGGACTTGTTTGCAGTTCCTACCGCTTCCACTGGATGTCACCAGTCTTTGGAAATTGGTTGAGGTTATTCCTTTGTGCAATGAAGAAGTACGGCCATCTTGAATCAGTGTAACGTTATGTGTACTGTTTGAGAGTTGCGCAAGACTAGAAAAGTAGCGTTAGTTTGTTGTCCTCCTGTATTGAAAACAGATAGACCCGTCTTCAATTTGATTGATTATTAACGTTTAAAAATACCTAAAGTTGTATTACAAAAGTAGTTTGAAATGTTTTGGCAAAGTTTACATGTAACTTTTGAGATATTTTGTAGTGATGTTGCGCAAATTGGAAGCTGTTTTTTTCTGGATCAAACGCGCCAAATAAATTGACCTTTTGGATATATATGGACGGAATTAATTGAACAAAAGGACCATTTGTGATGTTTATGGGACATATTGGAGTGCCAACAAAAGAAACTCGTCAAAGGTAAGGCATGATTTATATTTTATTTCTGCGTTTTGTGTTGCGCCTGCAGGGTTGAAATATGCTACACTCTCTTTGTTTACTGTTGTGCTATCATCAGATAATAGCATCTTATGCTTTCACTGAAAACCCTTTTTGAAATCTGACATGTTGGGTGGATTCGCGACGAGTGTAGCTTTAATTTGGTATCTTAAATGTGTGATTTAATGAAAGTTTGATTTTTATATCATTTCATTTGAATTTGGCGCTCTGCAAGCGTCCCACATATCCCAATGAGGTTAATCAGAGAGGCAACAAAGAGACCAAAGATAACACTGAAGGAGCTGCAAAGCTCCAAAGCGGAGATTGGAGTATCTGTCCATTGGACCACTTTAAGCCGTACACTCCACTTAGCTGTTGTTTTTTTTACCCCCTTTTTGTGGTATCCAATTGTTAGTACTACCTTGTCTCATTGCCACAACTCCCGTACGGGCTCGGGAGAGACGAAGGTTGAAAGCCATGCGTCCTCCGAAACACAACCCTACCAAGCCGCACTGCTTCTTAACACAGCGTGCATCCAACTCGGAAGCCAGCCGCACCAATGTGTCGGAGGAAATACCGTGCACCTGGCGACCTGGTTAGCATGCACTGCGCCCGGCCCGCCACAAGAGTCGCTAGTGCGCGATGAGACAAGGATATCCCTACCAGCCAAACCCTCCCTAACCCGGACGACGCTAGGCCAATTGTGCGCCGCCCCACGGACCTCCCGGTCGCGGCCGGCTGCGACAGAGCCTGGGCGCGAACCCAGAGTCTCTGGTGGCACAGCTAGCACTGCGGTGCAGTGCTCTAGACCACTGCGCCACCCGGGAGGTCCACTTAGCTGGGTTTTACGGAAGAGTGGCCAGAAAAAGCAATTGCTTAAAGTTATAAATTAGCAAACACGTTTGGTGTTTGCCAAAAGGCATGTGGAAGACTCCCCAAACATATGGAAGAAGGTACTCTGGCCAGATGAGACTAAAATTGAGCTATTTGGCCATCAAGGAAAATGCTATGTCTGGCGCGAACCCAACACCTCTCAACCCCCTGAGAACCCCCTGTTTTTAGTCGGCAGGGACTGGGAAACTGGTCAGAATTGAAGGAATGATGGGTGGCGCTAAATACAGGGAAACTATTGAGGGAAATGTGTTTGTCTTTCAGAGATTTGAGACTGGGACCGAGGTTCACCTTCCAGCAGGACAAGGGCCCTAAGCATACTGCTAAAGCAACACTCGAGTGGTTTAAGGGGAAACATTTAAATGTATTGGAATGGCCTAGTCAAAGCCCAGACCTCAATCCAATTGAGAATCTGTGGTATGACTTAAAGATTGCTGTACACCAGCAGAACCCATCCAACTTGAAGGAGCTAGAGCAGTTTTGCCTTGAAGATTGGGCAAAAAATCCCAGTCACTATATGTGCCAAATTTATAGAGACATCCATACCCCAAGAGACTTGCAACTGTAATTGATGCGAAAGTTGTCTCTACAAAGTATTGACTTTGGGGAAGGGGGGTGAATAGTTATGCATGCTCCAGTTTTCAGTTTTTTTGTCATATTTCTTGTTTGTTTCACAATAAAAAAATATTTGGATCTTCAAAGTGGTAGTAGGCATGTTGTGTAAATCAAATAATACAACCCCCCCAATACTTTGCAAGCCACTGTATGGGATGAATAATGCAAGATATGTAGACATTGCTCAACTTGAGATAGCTGTGGGAAGCATTGGAGTCAACATGGGCCAGCATCCCTGTGGTACGCTTTCAACGCTCATGCCCGACGAATTGAGGCTGTTCTGAGGGCAAAAGGGGGTGCAAATCAATATTAGGAAGGTGTTCCTAATGTTTTGTATACTCAATGTATAATACTGCTTGTTCTTTGGACCACTATACAGCCAGGTTACGTCCCAATAATCTCTCTTTTCTCCCAAAGTGTGCACTTTTTCACTTCCCTTAATGGTTGGAAAGGAAACGACTAGTATATGTACCCTCCCCCCAGCACATGCCTACACCAATCCAATGTTTTTAGATGGTGAAATAGAGTAGCAAACCAATTCACACTAAAGAAGGAAGGGGATACTGCATTATTGGGACACAACACAATGATTCAGTAACAGGAGCTAGACCAACCTGTAAACATGATTAGTATGCATTTGTGTCCTCCTCACATTCTCCACAGACAGGCCTTGTAAGAGGTGGGCTATGTTTCAAAGACCACAGTCCAGATATTCACTACTAATTGAGCCTGACACGTGGCTCGTATGTCCTCCACACCTCCCTTTCTTCCCTCCTGAGTGGTACAAGCATTTGTTTCCTCTGTGGTCACTCAGTGGTGCATAGCACAGTGTGGACATGAGACACACAGAGGTTCAGGACTTATGATGGAACATTTTAAATTGGTGCTTTTCTAGTTATACATTTTTGTGTTCTCTGTTTGTGCTTTTCTATAAACCAATTTCTGTGTTCATGCAAGTGACTGATTGAATGAATCCTCACTATCAGTGTCTGCAATTTGGCAGTACGCCCAGAACCTTGTTCAGAGAAAGGGATATCTCAGTTTCAAAGTCTCGGCTTAGAGACCCATTATTGGTTAGTCACATGAATGAAGCATACATTAATGATTCATTAATTATGAATAAGCTAAATCATGCAAATATGACTTGTCTGCAGTATATACGAGAACTTAACAGGACTGTCCCATTAGAGCTCCTGACAGACATTCACTATGGTGCATCAAATTTGTTGGAACCTCTTCAGCACGCTGACAATAAACAATGATTAATTTAAGATTGAGTGTCCCCTGTAAGAATTTCCAAAACAATTTGGCTCCATTCAATCCCCCCCCCATCTATCTCTTAACACCATCCATTTTTTTTAAACTGTGCTGTGATGCTTCACAAAACTACTGAACCTTTATATTCTCATAGTTTCTACAGATTGTAAATTAAATACTTTTTTTTTGCTAAAATAATAATAATTTTATTTATCGATTGACTATGACTTTTCAAATCACCCAGGATTGCTATCTGCACTGTTAGTTCTAGGTAAATGTTGCAATTCTTCAGCCATTCCTGGACATGTGACCAAAAACGAGCTACTTATGGACAGTACCAAAGTAAATTATATAATGACTCTGCCTCCTCGCAGCAGAGCTGGGAAGATTGTATCCCCCATATATATACACTGCTCAAAAAAATAAAGGGAACACTTAAACAACACAATGTAACTCCAAGTCAATCACACTTCTGTGAAATCAAACTGTCCACTTAGGAAGCAACACTGATTGACAATAAATTTCACATGCTGTTGTGCAAATGGAATAGACACCAGGTGGAAATTATAGGCAATTAGCAAGACACCCCCAATAAAGGAGTGGTTCTGCAGGTGGTGACCACAGACCACTTCTCAGTTCCTATGCTTCCTGGCTGATGTTTTGGTCACTTTTGAATGCTGGCGGTGCTTTCACTCTAGTGGTAGCATGAGACGGAGTCTACAACCCACACAAGTGGCTCAGGTAGTGCAGCTCATCCAGGATGGCTAATCAATGCGAGCTGTGGCAAGAAGGTTTGCTGTGTCTGTCAGCGTAGTGTCCAGAGCATGGAGGCGCTACCAGGAGACAGGCCAGTACATCAGGAGACGTGGAGGAAACCGTAGGAGGGCAACAACCCAGCAGCAGGACCGCTACCTCCACCTTTGTGCAAGGAGGAGCACTGCCAGAGCCCTGCAAAATGACCTCCAGCAGGCCACAAATGTGCATGTGTCAGCATATCCAAATATCCAAATCTACTAATTATATAAATATTCTAGCTTTTAGGACTGAGTAGCAGGCAGTTTACTCTGTGCACCTTTTTATCCAAGCTACTCAATACTTCCCCCCAGTCCTAAAGAAGTTAACTGCCTTGTTCAGGGGCAGAATGACAGATTTTTACCTTGTCTGCTTGGGGATTTGATCTTGCAACCTTTCGGTTACAAGTCTAGTGCTCTAACCACTAGGCTACCTGCCACATGATGTGAATCATGTGTCGAAAGGGGGAATTACCAGTCCCCTGGGGCCCTTTGGTAAATATGACAATATATTTTCTTCACATGCCTATATGTTGGTAATGGTTGACAGTTACTCCAAAGGGATTGATGTTTTCCCCATATCAATTAATATATGTGTATTGCTGTTGTTTTTTCCCCCTTCGTTTTTGTCTTGCTTCAATAACAAATCTCACCAGATTGGGTCTGCTGGATGGTCAGGATTTCTCCCTAAGGATTAGCCCTCTAACTCCCTGACCTGTAACTCTGCAGTGAGATCGCCAAAATGATAGGGAAGTATAAGCCAATTTGCAGAAAAAATTGGTTTCAACTGTGTTGATATTCTCTTTGACATTTTCTTTAGAAATCTGTATTAAGAATGTTAGTAGTAGTAATAATTGGTCAGGATTTCCTGAATCAGACATGCCCTAAACTAAACTGCTGTTCTGGTCTGTCCTCGCTCAACGTTATGGCGAAGGTGACCACAGATGGTGTCTAGATGCATGGAAGGGATTAATTGACCAAGAACAGTGTGAACCTCAACATCCCCTCTAACTCATCTAAGTAATGGTGACAATGGCATTCAGTATAGTCCAGCACCACTTTTACCATGAGACCTGAGTCCGAGCCAGTAACCTGTACACAGCATCCAGTCGAAGCTATCTTCTCTCAGGAGTGCGACATGAGTCCACATAGAGTGAGCATGGAGAGAGATCCAATCCAAGCTTCTCTCATGCTGCTGGTGTACTGGTAGGACATAATGGACTGTAAAGGACACTGGCGGCTCAGGTGAGAGACATTATCAAGGGCCATCCACTTTGAACATGTGCCATTGGCAGGACGAACTGAAACCCTATCTGAAGAAGAACATGCCGAAGGGAGGGAGTGGTCAACCGTGCGCGTAATTGATTTAGGCTTATCCAAAATTGTTTATTTGGGGTATCAGGTCTGCACACTCCACAATTTATAGTAGTTTATACTAAGTATGCATTGAGATACCAATCTGTCATTACCACAAGTGATGAGAATAGTTAACGCTAGATGAAAATACTGTATGTCAATTTAAATGTACATTCTACCAGTATCGGTGTGTGCTAAGTTGAGGGTCTTAAATTAAAGTGATAGAACCAACGTGAAGCACTAAGGACTGTCATTCATTCGTCGCCCCAGACCCCCGGACTGTTGCCACACCTGGATAGGTCCCCGGCACAATGGCAGCATGGTAGTCTAATTTAAGGTGTGAGCTTTGACAGGGGTCAGAGCACCCCACGGAACACAGAACACTTGATGTGTGTGTGTATGTGTGTGTGTGTCTGGATAGAGATTAAATGAGACTGAACTTCAGGATGTAATTCAAGAACTCAGCAGTCTAACTAATGAGAATGAAAGAACAGCGTATTTTATTACATGTAAAAAAAGTTATTAGTCACTAGAATAACAAGGAGTAAAATGTATTCCCAGAACTGAATTTCACTGTATCAGGTGTCCTGGGCCTTTATATTTTCATAAGTGGGCTGCGGGGAGAGCTTGAAATAACAAAGTTGATGTATGATTGTATTTTCATTGGAACAAAAGCTATCTCCTGGAAGACGCACACATACATGTGCACGAATACACACACACACACACACACACACACACACACACACACACACACACACACACACACACACACACACACACACACACACACACACACACACACACACACACACACACACACACACACACACACACACACACGCTCCTCCCCACTAAAGCGTAGGTATGCTATAATTAATTTAATTGTCATCATCCACCCATATAGCGACATTTAGGAGTGATCTGCTCGCTCTGGGACTTTCCTGTGGTTCTATTAGCACAGACAAAATAATCCCCACTGTAATCATTCAACACTGTAAGTATGCATTAAAAACAACACCCCCTGAGTCTGAAAAGACACACTGGCTGATCGAGCTTTAGCCTAAAAGAAAAACACACCAACACACTCTTGTATAATGTCATTACGCACACAAACAAACACACGTGCACACACACACTAGTAATGTATAATGTCATATGCACTAATGTGACATTTCCCTCTCTATTGTAGCTCTCTAAATATACCTGTAAATAGCTGAGGCAACAATAGCTGACTGCAGAGAGCCGGTTCATGAATTAAATTAGTCAAGGCTTGGCGATTAAGAGTGGTGAATATAACCATTGTCACATAGGAGATAGCAGGGGTGTCTATCTACAGGCTAGAATCAACGAACTGTATCTGTCAGCCAGTCAGGGTAGAGCAGGGCAGAGCTGTGTGAGGCTCTCTCTACCCATCACCCCAGCCAGGCCCAGCACAGTCAGTGAGACATAGAGAGAGAGGAAGGAGCATGAGGTGTGTGTGAGGATAAAGGATTGAGAATATATATGTGTGTGGTAGTTATTGTGTTGGCTGTGAATGTGGATCTGGACAGAGCATCTTCACCATGTCTTCTCAACATGAACGATGAAAAGTGGGGAAACAAAAAGGCATGGATTCCTAATTGTCTTTATAGCACTTAACCTATTTTAGTTTGTTAAAGTTAAACTTAAGAGCATTATGGCCAAATGATGACAGCAGGATGACAGTGTTCAAGTAGTAATCCCAGACCTAGGGCAGCAACATGGATTATCTTGGTAATTTCCGGGGATGGTTCTCTTCAGACAGACAACTCTCCCAACAAATCACAAGGGTGACATGCCAGAAGTCATAAAAATCTGTGTGCAGGCAAAACCTTTGCAGTAGTTTTAGTGAAGGTAGTTGATGCAAACTAGCCACTAATGCGAAATTCACTTTTTTAAATAACCTCGATCTTGCAAGCTACTGTTTTGTGTCTGGGGGATGTTTACGCTAAAGCAACAAGCGGATAAGGCAGTGACTCAGTGACTTCTCAAATTTCACCTAAAATGACATACCCAAATCTAACTGCCTGTAGCTCAGAACCTGAAGCAAGGATATAAATATTATTGGTACCATTTGAAAGGAAACACTTTGAAGTTTATGGAAATGTGAAAGGAATGTAGTATAATATAACACAATAGATCTGGTAAAAGATAATACAAAGAAAAAACCAACCGTTCAGTTGTATTTTTTTGTACCATCATCTTTGAAATGCAAGAGAAAGGCCATAACGTATTATTCCAGCCCATGCGCAATTTAGAATTTGGCCACTAGATGGCATCAGTGTATGTGCAAAGTTTTAGACTGATCCAATGAACCATTTAATTTCTATTCAAAATGTTGTATCAAGACTGCCCAAATGTGCCTAAATTGTTTATTAATAACTTTTCATGTTCAAAATTGTGCACTCTTCTCAAACAATAGCATGGTATTATTTCACTGTAATAGCTACTGTAAATTGGACAGTGCAGTTAGATTAACAATAATTTTAACTTTCTGCTGTCATATATGTCTATGTCCTGGGAAATGTTCTTGTTACTTACAACCTCATCTGTCTGTTCAATAGACATCTGATATGATCCAGTTGAAAAACTATAGGGACCAGTCGATGGATGTTTTCATTACATATCCAATGGGAGCCTTTTCAATGAGACGTCTGAGTAAACAATAAGAATAGAACTAAACAAACAATTGACTGAGAGTAGGCCTACTGTAAGTGTCGGGAGAGAGTTAGGCCAAGATAATAAATGATTGCCTCTGACCATGAGCCACAGTTCAAAAACCTTTGGGTTGGACAGTAATAACTCATGTGGTTTGGGCTCCCCTAACACACACAGTATCTCTCTCGCTCTCCACCTCCCTTTTACTCTCTCACTCCCTCAGGTTACAGATGACCCTTCAAATGTGTTACTGACAGACTGCAACATGGGAGTTCAGATGCCCTTGTGACACTCTGTTAAAACAGCCCATCAATCAGCTACATTACCAGGTAATGTATTGCTTCAGGTTTAAGTTACAGTGGTTAACCTTTACCATAGGCCCCTTTTACAGGGAGAGAAAAGTCCTTTCCACACACACATACCCACCTGTTTAACATCTCTGCCATGTGTGTTCAAAGGCTCCTAATACTGCACAGGGACCATATACCTCTGGAGAGTGGATCAAGTGCATTTCTGTAGTGGTTAAGCTAACTTTCCCTTAACTGTAAACACACACTTTAAGTTAAGAGACAACATATAGGTCCTATTTGTTCACAGTGAGTGTATAGAGTCCAATACTTTTTACTTTTTTGTCCAAGGGTCAAATGTCATTGAATTTTTTGACGCCAATCACGTGTCACTCTACTGATAAAAATCCTCAACCTAGTAATAACCAGTCTCCATCCTCTATCCTTTGTCTCTATCCCGTTCCCTCCTTTCTCTATGTATTGAGCTGTTGATGGGCCAGAACCATAGACAGACAAAGATGACTTGTGTTGATAAAGCCCCATCAGCTGACCACTCCTGAGCCCGGCTCCTTACTCAAAAGTCCTCAGTGCTGATGAGGAGATTAATCAATCAATACAACCCCATACTAGTCATACATTGGCCAATCAGCACCAGAGGCAGGAAAGAGGAAATGTAGCATAGTGCACTATGGGGCCAGCGGAGGCCAGGATGGCCCATCCCCCAGTCTGTCTCCTCTCTACAGAAGGCCTCTCAGCGTCTCCACTCCTGTAGGCCTGGCCTCTCATGGCTGATTGCATCAGGGTTGTTATCAGTGGACTACTCGTCTCCTCACCACCCACCCGCTGAGAGGGAGATGGCCACTGCCTCTCCTCTTATCTACTCCCCTCTCTCTTCTCCCCTTCTCTCTTCTAATCTCATCTCTGCCTAGTCCAAACAAATGTAATTTGGAGTTGCAGTTGGGACTGATAAAAACTGGACAAAGGGGTCATTTGATATTGTCCTCCTGCCCACCCCATGTCCCTGTCCCCCTTCCCCCTCCTCCACCAAACCCAGACAGAGACATCCAATACATTTCTCTCTCGCCTTTCGTTAATCAGAGAGGAGAGGGATGAGGGACAATGGCGCCAGAGAAGAAGGCTGACGTTTTACGTGTCCCCAACCGATTGTGTTTTTTGTTTGTTTATTTGCAACTTATTTTTTAACTAATTTTGTACATAAGGTTACCGCTACCGTCTCTTATGACCAAAAATAACTTGTGCACATCAGCACTGCGATTACTCACCACGGACTGGCAGAATCCTGTTTTTCCTTGAAGGAGTGTGACAAGCCCGACGCAAATGATATACTGTTTTCTCGGGAACAGGCCCAGATCCTCGTGATTTGCGTGAAGAGGAGGCGGAGACAAAGAGGCCAGTGGGCGTCTGCCTTCTAAGAATTGGTAGGCAATTGAATAAACCTACACGTCCTTCCATTCTGCTAGCAAACGTGCAATCTTTGAGGAATAAAATAGATGACCTACGCGGAAGATTAAACTACCAACGGGAAATTCAAAACTGTAATATCTTATGCTTCACGGAGTCGTGGCTGAACGACGACACTATCAACATACAGGTGGCTGGTTATACACTGTACCGGCAGGATATAACAGCGGCCTCTGGTAAGACAAGGGGCGGCGGACTATGTATTTTTGTAAATAACAGCTAGTGCACGAAATCTAAGGAAGTCTTGAGCTATTGCTCGCCTGAGGTAGAGATATCATGATAAGCTGCAGACCACACTATCTACCTAGCGAGTATCTTTTTTTCATCTGTATCTTTTGTAGCTGTTTACATACCACCACAAACGGAGGCTGGCACTAAAACAGCATTGAATGAGCTGTATTCTGCCAAAAGCTAACAAGAAAACGCTCACCCAAAGGCGGCGCTCCTAGTAGCCGGGGACTTTAATGCAGGGAAACTTAAATCGGTTTTGCCAAATTTCTGTTTCTATGGGAAAAAAACTCCTTTACCACCTTTACTCCACACACAGAGACGCATACAAAGCTCTCCCTCACCCTCCATTTGGCAAAGCTTACCATAACTCTGTTCTCCTGTTTCCTGCTTACAAGCAAAAACTAAAGCAGGAAGCACCAGTGACTAGGTCAATAAAAAAAGTGTTCAGATGAAGCAGATGCTAAGCTACAGGACTATTTTGCTAGCACAGACTGGAATATGTTCCAAGATCCTAAGATGGCATTGAGGAGTACACCACATCAGTCATTGGCTTCATCAATAAGTGCATCAATGGTGTCGTCCCAACAGTGACCGTACGTAAATACCCGAACCAGAAGCCATGGATTACAGTCAACATCCGCAATGAGCTAAAGGCTAGAGCTGACGCTTTCAAGATGCGGGACTCTAACCCTAATCAAGACCTAACCTAAATCTAATCAAGCTGAACCTCGGCAAGACGGAGCTGCTCTTCCTCCCGGGGAAGGACTGCCCGTTCCATGATCTCGCCATCACGGTTGACAACTCCATTGTGTCCTCCTCCCAGAGTGCTAAGAACCTTGGCGTGATCCTGGACAACACCCTGTCGTTCTCAACTAACATCAAGGCGGTGACCCGTTCCTGTAGGTTCATGCTCTACAACATTCGCAGAGTACGACCCTGCCTCACGCAGGAAGCGGCGCAGGTCCTAATCCAGGCACTTGTCATCTCCCGTCTGGATTACTGCAACTCGCTGTTGGCTGGGCTCCCTGCCTGTGCCATTAAACCCCTACAACTCATCCAGAACGCCGCAGCCCGTCTGGTGTTCAACTTTCCCAAGTTCTCTCACGTCACCCCGCTCCTCCGCTCTCTCCACTGGCTTCCAGTTGAAGCTCGCATCCGCTACAAGACCATGGTGCTTGCCTACGGAGCTGTGAGGGGAACGGCACCTCCGTACCTTCAGGCTCTGATCAGGCCCTACACCCAAACAAGGGCACTGCGTTCATCCACCTCTGGCCTGCTCGCCTCCCTACCTCTGAGGAAGTACAGTTCCCGCTCAGCCCAGTCAAAACTGTTCGCTGCTCTGGCACCCCAATGGTGGAACAAACTCCCTCACGACGCCAGGTCAGCGGAGTCAATCACCACCTTCCGGAGACACCTGAAACCCCACCTCTTTAAGGAATACCTAGGATAGGATAAAGTAATCCTTCTAACCCCCCCCCCCTTAAAAGAGTTAGATGCACTATTGTAAAGTGGTTGTTCCACTGGATATCATAAGGTGAATGCACCAATTTGTAAGTCACTCTGGATAAGAGCGTCTGCTAAATGACTTAAATGTAAATGTAAATGTAACCCAGAATGTTTAAGAAATCCCGCTATGCCCGCTATGCCCACCGACGAACCATCAAACAGGCAAAGCGTAAATCCAGGACTAAGGTCGACTCGTACTACAACGGCTCTTATGCTCGTCGGATGTGGCAAGGCTTGCAAACCATTACAGACTACAAAGGGAAGCACAGCCGAGAGCTGCCCAGTGACACAAGCTTACCAGACGAGCTAAACTACTTCTATGCTTGCTTTGAGGCAAATTACACTGAAACATGCATGAGAGCACCAGCTGTTCTGGAAGACTGTGTGATCACGCTCTCAACAGCCGATGTGAGTAACACCTTTAAACAGGTCAACATTCACAAGGCCGCAGGGCCAGACGGATTACCAGGACGTGTACTGCGAGGGTGTGCTGACCAACTGGCAAGTGTCTTCACTGACATTTTCAACCTCTCCCTGTACTAGTCTGTAATACCAACAGGTTTTAAGCAGACCACCATAGTGTCTGTGCCCAAGAACACTAAGGTAACCTGCCTAAATGACTACCGACCCGTAGCACTCATGTCTGTAGCCATGAAGTGCTTTGAAAGGCTGGTCATGGTTCACATCAACAACATTATCCCAGAAACACTAGACACACTCCAATTTGCATACCGCCACAACAGATCCACAGATGATGCAATCTCTATTGCACTCCACACTGCCCTTTCCCACCTGGACAAAAGGAACACCTATGTGAGAATGCGATTCATTGACTACAGCTCGGCGTTCAACACCATTGTGCCCTCAAAGCTCATCACTAAGCTAAGGACCCTGGGACAAAACACCTCCCTCTTCAACTGGACTTCCTGACGGGCCTCCCCCAGGTGGTAAGGATAGGAAACAACACATCCGCCACGCTGATCCTCAACACAGGGGCCCCTCAGGGAGCATGCTCAGTCCCCTCCAGTACTCTCTGTTCACTCATGACTGCACGGCCAGGCACGCATCCATCATTAAGTTTGCCGATGACACAACAGTGGTAGGCTGAGCGGGAACTGTACTTCCTCAGAGGTAGGGAGGCGAGCAGGCCAGAGGTGGATGAACGCAGTGCCCTTGTTTGGGTGTAGGGCCTGATCAGAGCCTGAAGGTACGGAGGTGCCGTTCCCCTCACAGCTCCGTAGGCAAGCACCATGGTCTTGTAGCGGATGCGAGCTTCAACTGGAAGCCAGTGGAGAGAGCGGAGGAGCGGGGTGACGTGAGAGAACTTGGGAAAGTTGAACACCAGACGGGCTGCGGCGTTCTGGATGAGTTGTAGGGGTTTAATGGCACAGGCAGGGAGCCCAGCCAACAGCGAGTTGCAGTAATCCAGACGGGAGATGACAAGTGCCTGGATTAGGACCTGCGCCGCTTCCTGCGTGAGGCAGGGTCGTACTCTGCGAATGTTGTAGAGCATGAACCTACAGGAACGGGTCACCGCCTTGATGTTAGTTGAGAACGACAGGGTGTTGTCCAGGATCACGCCAAGGTTCTTAGCACTCTGGGAGGAGGACACAATGGAGTTGTCAACCGTGATGGCGAGATCATGGAACGGGCAGTCCTTCCCCGGGAGGAAGAGCAGCTCCGTCTTGCCGAGGTTCAGCTTGAGGTGGTGATCCGTCATCCACACTGATATGTCTGCCAGACATGCAGAGATGCGATTCACCACCTGGTTATCAGAGGGGGGAAAGGAGAAGATTAATTGTGTGTCGTCTGCATAGCAATGATAGGAGAGACCATGTGAGGATATGACAGAGCCAAGTGACTTGGTGTATAGCGAGAATAGGAGAGGGCCTAGAACAGAGCCCTGGGGGACACCAGTGGTGAGAGCACGTGGTGCGGAGACAGATTCTCGCCACGCCACCTGGTAGGAGCGACCTGTCAGGTAGGACGCAATCCAAGCGTGGGCCGCGCCGGAGATGCCCAGCTCGGAGAGGGTGGAGAGGAGGATCTGATGGTTCACAGTATCAAAGGCAGCCGATAGGTCTAGAAGGATGAGAGCAGAGGAGAGAGAGTTAGCTTTAGCAGTGCGGAGCGCCTCCGTGACACAGAGAAGAGCAGTCTCAGTTGAATGACTAGTCTTGAAACCTGACTGATTTGGATCAAGAAGGTCATTCTGAGAGAGATAGCAGGAGAGCTGGCCAAGGACGGCACGTTCAAGAGTTTTGGAGAGAAAAGAAAGAAGGGATACTGGTCTGTAGTTGTTGACATCGGAGGGATCGAGTGTAGGTTTTTTCAGAAGGGGTGCAACTCTCGCTCTCTTGAAGACGGAAGGGACGTAGCCAGCGGTCAAGGATGAGTTGATGAGCGAGGTGAGGTAAGGGAGAAGGTCTCCGGAAATGGTCTGGAGAAGAGAGGAGGGGATAGGGTCAAGCGGGCAGGTTGTTGGGCGGCCGGCCGTCACAAGACGCGAGATTTCATCTGGAGAGAGAGGGGAGAAAGAGGTCAAAGCACAGGGTAGGGCAGTGTGAGCAGAACCAGCGGTGTCGTTTGACTTAGCAAACGAGGATCGGATGTCGTCGACCTTCTTTTCAAAATGGTTGACGAAGTCATCAGCAGAGAGGGAGGAGGGGGAGGAGGGGGAGGAGGATTCAGGAGGGAGGAGAAGGTGGCAAAGAGCTTCCTAGGGTTAGAGGCAGATGCTTGGAATTTAGAGTGGTAGAAATTGGCTTTAGCAGCAGAGACAGAAGAGGAGAATGTAGAGAGGAGGGAGTGAAAGGATGCCAGGTCCGCAGGGAGGCGAGTTTTCCTCCATTTCCGCTCGGCTGCCCGGAGCCCTGTTCTGTGAGCTCGCAATGAGTCGTCGAGCCACGGAGCAGGAGGGGAGGACCGAGCCGGCCTGGAGGATAGGGGACATAGAGAGTCAAAGGATGCAGAAAGGGAGGAGAGGAGGGTTGAGGAGGCAGAATCAGGAGATAGGTTGGAGAAGGTTTGAGCAGAGGGAAGAGATGATAGGATGGAAGAGGAGAGAGTAGCGGGGGAGAGAGAGCGAAGGTTGGGACGGCGCGATACCATCCGAGTAGGGGCAGTGTGGGAAGTGTTGGATGAGAGCGAGAGGGAAAAGGATACAAGGTAGTGGTCGGAGACTTGGAGGGGAGTTGCAATGAGATTAGTGGAAG
>NC_092095.1:42458341-42471985 GCF_045679555.1 Salvelinus alpinus | reverse complement strand
TGCTTTTCTGATGTATCAAATACTTATGTCATGCAATAAAATGCAAATTAATTACTTAAAAATCATACAATGTGATTTTCTGGATTTTTGTTTTAGATTCCGACTCTCACAGTAGAAGTGTACCTATGATAAAAATGACAGACCTCTACGTGCTTTGTAAGTAGGAAAACCTGCAAAATCGGCAGTGTATCAAATACTTGTTCTCCCCACTGTATATATCCGTCTCAATTTGAGAGAAAAAAGTAGCAGTGCAAGGTTTTACACAGTCAATTGAGACAATTATTTTTATTATACTGTATAAAGAACTGTATAAATTATACATTTGTGACATTATTTCATATATATATATATTACAGGTGTATATATATATATATAATATAAGCTCTGGTCAAAAGTAGTGCAATATATAGGGAATAGAGTGCCATTTTCCACTCAAATCCTCAATCCACTCAAATCCTCCCAAATGGCACCTTATTCCCTATATAGTGTACTGTTTTTGACAGGAGCCTGCCAAAGGTAGTGTACTACATAGGGAATAGGATGCCATTTTGAACGCAGACAAATACGTTTTTTTTTGTGATACCTAGCACTATGTAGTTTGTACAATACCTTCTATAGGAATTCAAATCTGGTGTGTCTAGAATGTGGAGGAGGTTATCAATACAATTTAGTTATCTAGATATCTAATAACATTGGATACATCCAATACACCCACATATTCCTCATTCAACAGTTCAATCTTACTATTTCCAATTAAGATACTGTTCCCAGTTAATTCACAACCAGTGGTGCACGGATGAAAAACAAGATTAAGAAGAAGCGATGTGAGTGACTCACCTAACAGATAATTGTAACCAGATCATAATATTAATTCAATAAAATGGAAAAATAGGAATCTTTTGATATAAATGGACTGTAGTCTAGATGCCATGATAACAGTTGTTGTGATTGATTACATGTGATGTAGAGCAATTAAAATAAATACAAATTTGCATTTTAATAACATTATCATCAGTTAAATGAATTCATTAGACTTGATTAGTTTGGTTTCAGTATGACAAGTGTGGTTCAATAGAGCGTAGTGAAACTAATGGAGGTGGAAGAGAGCTTCAGTGCTGAGAGAGGAGAGAGGAGAGAGGAGAGAGGAGAGAGGAGAGAGGAGAGAGGAGAGAGGAGAGAGGAGAGAGGAGAGTGTCTGTCTGTCTGTCTGTCTGTCTGTCTGTCTGTCTGTCTGTCTGTCTGTCTGCAAACTAACCTAAATGGAAGTGTCAAAATGTTTCCTTTATACACACACAAATGACAGCTGGGATTTGGGTCAGTTTAGCCATGAGCAAAGACTAACCTCTTGAGAACAGAAACATACATAGTTCAAATAGATAAAACCAGTGGGAAAATAAAGATGGATAACTCTAAAGGCCAATTAAATACACTTTTCTGAAGAGAAAACTAATTTGCAGACTTTTCCATAGAGGACCTAATGCACCTGCAGTGTTTTCTTACAGTACCTCTATTATTCCCCCTTAGCACATGCACACACACACTGTTATACAATACCACTTGGGTTAAGGCAAAAAATAATAAAACTATGAGAGTGTACATATTTAATTAAGGTACCTCCCCAAGTGCCTGAGCTTAGGTAATTAATTACGTCAAAAGGAGGCACATACTAATTCTCCATACTGATTACCATCCATTAATTAATAGTTTACATGAGGAGATAAAATGACTGGAGCCTCAGATTAACATTGAAGGCGTCTTACATCTACTCAGGCAATGCCCTGGACAGCTGAAAATGCCTTACATTTACTCTGGCAATGCCCTGGACAGTTGAAAATGTCAGTTTTATCCCAGGGAACTGAATAGATGTTTCTCTGACCGGCTAAAGGGGAGGTGTAGGTTTATCTTAATGCACCGCTGAGTTTATCTGCCTCTCAAATGGCACACTATTCACTATATAGTGCACTTAATTTGAGCAGGGCTCAATGTACTATATAGGGAATAAGGTGCCATTTGGGATGCATACAGCGTATACTTCCTGGATTAGTTTGATTCAACATGTTTAATCAATTCTTATAAACTGGGTGGTTCGAGCCCTGAATGCTGATTGGCTGACAGCCGTGGTATATCAGACTGTATACCACGGGTATGACAAAACATGTATTTTTATTGCTCTAATTATATTGATAACCAGTTTATAATAGCATTAAGGTACGTCTGGGGTTTGTGGTATATGGCCAATATACTACGGCTAAGGGCTGTATCCAGGCACTTCGTGTTGAGTCGTGCATAAGAACAGCCCTTAGCCGTGGAATATTGGCCATATACCACACACCCTCGTGCATTGCTGCTTAAATAATTAATGGCTTCATCAGTCCTCCCACTATCATCTTTACCTCAAATAATGAAAACAAAAGTGGGTATCAATGTTGACAAATGTTGCAGGTATGAATTTATGCTCCTAATGTACACTTTGTGCCCAAAACATTGTCATGCTCTTTCCATGATCGACTGACTAGGTGAATCAAGGTGAAAGTTATGATCCCTTCTTCTTAATCAAGTTTCTATTGTCGGATCGCAACCAACTGACAGGTGCACACACTGCCACCTACGTCACTGGAGTGCGAGGCCGGTCATAACCTATCTATATCACTATATTCTCTTAACTAACCCTGAATTTCTAATAAAATAATTCCCTACAAACCTCACTACTCCCATCACCCCCACCCAAAATAACACTCCCCATTCCCGTCCAACCTCTCTGACCTTGTCAAACAACCTCTCCCTTTTTACATCATACATTTCACAAAATAATAATACATGTTCAACTGTTTCTTCTACCATACAGCCATTACACATTCCAGTACCATGTTTCCCTATCAATTTCATAGAGGAATTCAATCCCATATGCTCTAATCTCATGCTACACAACATTACTTCCTCCCTTCTGTTCCCATTACATGACACTATCTCCCAATTTCCTTGTACTATAAACACGTCTGCCCTTACTACATTTATCCCATTGTCTCTGCCAGCATATCTAACCCATTTTTCCAAATCAACTGCACCTGTATATCCACAATTACATTTTTCCCTGCTCTTTTTGCTGTTACTGTAAACTATATAATTCCCAGAAACACCTGTATGAGCCAAAATGCAACAGAACTGAATTTCAATACAATTTCTTTGTAAGCTCAAAAATAGCATATTTAGTTTTAACCAAATTATGATCCCTTATTGATGTCACCTGTTAAAGAGGGAGGAGACAGGTTAAAGAAGGATTTTTAAGCCTTGTCTGTGTGCCATTCAGAGGGTGAATGGGCAAGACAAAAGATTTAAGTGCCTTTGAACGGGGAATGGTAGTAGATGCCAGGCACACCGGTTTCAATGTGTCAAGAAATGCATTGCTGCTGGGTTTTTCCTCGCTCAAAAGGACATCCGGCCAGCTTGACACAGCTGTGGGAAGCCTTGGAGTCAACATGGGCCATTATCCTCGTAGAACGCTTTCCTTTTAGAGTCCATGCCCTGACGAATTGAGGCTGTTCTGAGTGCAAAAGTGGCCGCAACTCAATATTAGGAAGGTATTCTTAATGTTCTGTACAGTCAGTGTATGATCTGCTGTTCAACCCCATTCATCAATTTTATATCTATAGAAAGTGTTAACCCTTTAGTTTTTCATTACTGTTTATGTTTTCATGGAAGATAATGGTGACAACTGTATGCATGTGGGTATTTTTTTCTTACAATAGGCCTATGTGTACAGTTAATACCATTGTTAGTGTTTGAACGTGTGTCACATAATTACATATAGAACTAGTGATTTATAGGATCTCTGTGGTGTGTGAACTTCTGTACACGTCTTTATGAGGATATGCGACAATATGCTATGTCTGTCTGTAGATCTCTGCACATGGATGGCTGGTTGCATGTCTACAGGCAAGTGAACATATCAGTATTGTGTGTTGGTGAAGCACTGATGTGTGTGTCCCCGCCTGTGTGGGTGAATATCTGATGTCTGATCGACACTGACCGTCTATGCAGACAGAATCTGATCCCAATGGCCCTGGTCAAAAGTAGTGCACTAAATAGGGGAATAGGGTGCCATCTGGGACACAACAGAGCTTCCTCTGAAATGTTCATTTTCACAGGTGGAAGCACAGGGCTGGGAATACCACAATGCATTCCTGTGGGACACACCGCTGCACGGTATGAAAATCTGCCATGCAAAGAGATGAGATTAAAAATTATATAATAATAATTAATCCCTGCTTCAGTATAAGCGAACTAACCTTTATTGGCATACAGTGGAGAAATCCAGAATTATTTGTGTGGTCATTTATTTACATTTACATTTAAGTCATTTAGCAGACGCTCTTATCCAGAGCGACTTACAAATTGGTGCATTCACCTTATGATATCCAGTGGAACAACCACTTTACAATAGTGCATCTAACTCTTTTAAGGGGGGGGGTTAGAAGGATTACTTTATCCTATCCTAGGTATTCCTTAAAGAGGTGGGGTTTCAGGTGTCTCCGGAAGGTGGTGATTGACTCCGCTGACCTGGCGTCGTGAGGGAGTTTGTTCCACCATTGGGGTGCCAGAGCAGCGAACAGTTTTGACTGGGCTGAGCGGGAACTGTACTTCCTCAGAGGTAGGGAGGCGAGCAGGCCAGAGGTGGATGAACGCAGTGCCCTTGTTTGGGTGTAGGGCCTGATCAGAGCCTGAAGGTACGGAGGTGCCGTTCCCCTCACAGCTCCGTAGGCAAGCACCATGGTCTTGTAGCGGATGCGAGCTTCAACTGGAAGCCAGTGGAGAGAGCGGAGGAGCGGGGTGACGTGAGAGAACTTGGGAAAGTTGAACACCAGACGGGCTGCGGCGTTCTGGATGAGTTGTAGGGGTTTAATGGCACAGGCAGGGAGCCCAGCCAACAGCGAGTTGCAGTAATCCAGACGGGAGATGACAAGTGCCTGGATTAGGACCTGCGCCGCTTCCTGCGTGAGGCAGGGTCGTACTCTGCGAATGTTGTAGAGCATGAACCTACAGGAACGGGTCACCGCCTTGATGTTAGTTGAGAACGACAGGGTGTTGTCCAGGATCACGCCAAGGTTCTTAGCACTCTGGGAGGAGGACACAATGGAGTTGTCAACCGTGATGGCGAGATCCTGGAACGGGCAGTCCTTCCCCGGGAGGAAGAGCAGCTCCGTCTTGCCGAGGTTCAGCTTGAGGTGGTGATCCGTCATCCACACTGATATGTCTGCCAGACATGCAGAGATGCGATTCACCACCTGGTTATCAGAGGGGGGAAAGGAGAAGATTAATTGTGTGTCGTCTGCATAGCAATGATAGGAGAGACCATGTGAGGATATGACAGAGCCAAGTGACTTGGTGTATAGCGAGAATAGGAGAGGGCCTAGAACAGAGCCCTGGGGGACACCAGTGGTGAGAGCACGTGGTGCGGAGACAGATTCTCGCCACGCCACCTGGTAGGAGCGACCTGTCAGGTAGGACGCAATCCAAGCGTGGGCCGCGCCGGAGATGCCCAGCTCGGAGAGGGTGGAGAGGAGGATCTGATGGTTCACAGTATCAAAGGCAGCCGATAGGTCTAGAAGGATGAGAGCAGAGGAGAGAGAGTTAGCTTTAGCAGTGCGGAGCGCCTCCGTGACACAGAGAAGAGCAGTCTCAGTTGAATGACTAGTCTTGAATCCTGACTGATTTGGATCAAGAAGGTCATTCTGAGAGAGATAGCAGGAGAGCTGGCCAAGGACGGCACGTTCAAGAGTTTTGGAGAGAAAAGAAAGAAGGGATACTGGTCTGTAGTTGTTGACATCGGAGGGATCGAGTGTAGGTTTTTTCAGAAGGGGTGCAACTCTCGCTCTCTTGAAGACGGAAGGGACGTAGCCAGCGGTCAAGGATGAGTTGATTTATATCATTATGGCTGTTCAGGTGGTGCGGCAGAGCAAAATAAATGGATTCAACACTGTGGGGAAATTGAATGGTTATATTCAGTAAAATGTTTTGGATGGACAGGAAATGTAGAACTACCACAGTATATTATCCCGTTCTCTCTACAAGGACAGGCTTTCTGCTATCAATGGATGAATTGTGCAAATGAGAGATTTCTTCTCATCAATAAATAATGTGCATTATCACCTATGTGCTGTGTATCAACTTGATCCAGTGTGTAATGACAGTAGGTTTCAAACCAGAGACCAAGGCGGCATACCAAATGGCACCCTATTTTCTATAAAGTAAACTACTGACCAGGGACCAAATGTACTATACTAAACCAGTGTACTATACGGGTCATTCTACAGAAGTGGTGAAAAATGCGGGTTGAAAAAAAATCCTAATTTGAATACACAAGTATTCCAACATATGTCAGGTAGACATACAGTACATACTACTCACACACTTTGTTTGTATTGCATATTTGAAATATTTACCTGAATTCCTTACCACCCCACTAAAGTTGCAACCGTATCTTACGGCAAAAAAGAGCTTCTGGATATCAGGACAGAGATCACTCACCTCGGATTAGACAAAGATTTTTTCTACAACAAGGACGATGCACAAGACATTCTCCAAACACCCCACAGGGCCGACATCCCCGTTATTTGCAAGAGGAAGCGACGCAGGTACAGAGGACAAAGAGCCGGATGCCTGGTCAGGACCCGGAGAGGGCGACTGGGAAAGCTGCCGTTACAGTCAATACTACTCGCCAACGTGCAATCATTGGACAATAAATTAGACTAGGTACGATCACGAATATCCTACCAACGGGACATAAAAAACTGTAATATCCTATGTTTCACGGAATTGTGGCTGAATGACGACATGGATATTCAGCTAGCGGGATATACAATGCACCGGCAAGATAGAGGGGGGAGGGGGGGTCTGTGCATATTTGTAAACAACAGCTGGTGCACAAAATCTAAGGAAGTCTCTAGATTTTGCTTGCCTGAAGTAGAGTATATTGTGATAAATTGCAGGCCACACCACTTGCCTAGACAGTTTTCAGCTATGCTTTTCGTGGCTGTTTATTTACCACCACAGACAGATGCTGGCACTAAGACCGCACTCAGTCAGCTGTATAAGGAAATAAGCAAACAGGAAACCACTCACCCAGAGGCGGCGCTCCTAGTGGCCGGAGACTTTAATGCAGGGAAACTTAAATCAGTTCTACCAAATTTCCATCAACATGTTAAATGTGCAACCAGAGGAGAAAAAATTCTAGATCACCTGTGCTCCACAGACAGAGACGCGTACAAAGCTCTCCCTCGCCCTCCATTTGGTAAATCAGACCACAACTCTATCCTCCTGATTCCTGCTAACAAGCAAAAATTAAAGCAGGAAGCACCAGTGACTCGGTCTATAAAAAAGTGGTCAGATGAAGCAGATGTTAAACTACAGAATTGTTTTGCTATCACAGACTGGAACATAATCCGGGGTTCTTCTGATGGCATTGAGGAGTGCACCACATCAGTCACTGGCTTTATCAATAAGTGCATCGAGGACGTCGTCCCCACAGTGACTGTACGTACATACCCCAATCAGAAACCATGGATTACAGGCAACATTCGCACTGAGCTAAAGGATAGAGCTGCCGCTTTCAAGGTGTGGGAATCTAACCCGGAAGCTTACAAGAAATCCTGATATGCCCTGCGACGAACCATCAAACAGGCAAAGCGTCAATACAGGGCTAAGATTGAATCATACTACACCAGCTCCGACGCTCGTCTTATGTGGAAGGGCTTGCAAACCATTACAGACTACAAAGGGAAGCACAGCCACGAGCTACCCAGCGACACAAGCCTACCAGACAAGCTAAATCACTTCTATGCTCGCTTCGAGGCAAGCATCATTGAGGCATGCATGAGAGCATCAGCTGTTCCGGATGACTGTGTGATCACGCTCTCCATAGCCGACAAGAGTAAGACCTTTAAACAGGTCAACATACACAAGCCTACGTGGCCAGATGGATAACCAGGACGTGTGCTCCGGGCATGTTCTGACCAACTGGCAGGTGTCTTCACTGACATTTTCAACATGTCCCTGATTGAGTCTGTAATACCAACATGTTTCAAGCAGACCACCATAGTCCCTGTGCACAATAACACAAAGGCAACCTTCCTAAATGACTACAGACCCGTAGCACTCACGTCCGTAGCCATGAAGTGCTTTGAAAGGTTGGTAATGGCTCACATCAACACCATTATCCCAGAAGGTAGCCCTTTCCTACCTGGACAAAAGGAACACTTATGTGAGAATGCTATTCATTAACTACAGCTCAGCGTTCATTACCATAGTACCTTCAAAGCTCATCATTAAGCTAAGAATCCTGGGACTAAACACATTCCTCTGCAACTGGATCCTGGACTTCCTGACGGGCCGCCCCCAGGTGGTGAGGGTAGGTAGCAACACATCTGCCACACTGATCCTCAACACTGGAGCTCCACAGGGGTGGTGCTCAGTCCCCTCCTGTACTCCCTGTTCACCCACGACTGCATGGCCAGGCACGACTCCAACACCATTATTAAGTTTGCAGACGACATAACAGTGGTAGGCCTGATCACCGACAACGAGACAGCCTGGCCGGGTGGTGCCAGAATAACAACCTATCCCTCAACGTAACCAAGACTAAGAAGATGATTGTGGACTACAGGAAAAGGAGGACCGAGCACGCACCCATTCTCATCGACCGGGCTGTAGTGGAGCAGATTGAGAGCTTCAAGTTTCTTTGTGTCCACATCAACAACAAACTAGAATGGTCCAAACACACCAAGACTGTCGTGAAGAGGGCATGACCAAGCCTATTCCCCCTCAGGAAACTAAAAAGATTTGGCATGGGTCCTGAGATCCTCAAAAGGTTCTACAGCTGCAAAATCGAGAGCATCCTGACTGGTTGCATCACTGCCTGGTTCGGCAATTGCTTGTCCTCTGACCGCAAGGCACTACAGAGGGTAGTGTGTACGGCCCAGTACATCACTGGGGCTAAACTGCCTGCCATCCAGAACCTCTACACCAGGCGGTATCAGAGGAAGGCCATACAAATTGTCGAAGACCCCAGCCACCCCAGTCATAGACTGTTCTCTCTACTACCGCATGGCAAGAGGTACCGGAGTGGCAAGTCTAGGACATAAAGGCTTCTCAACGGTTTTTACCCCCAAGCCATAAGATTCCTGAACAGGTAATCAAATGGCTACCCGGACTATTTGCATTGTGTGCCCCCCCCAACCCCTCTTTTACGCTACTGCTACTCTACTGTACATACTACCTCAATCAGCCTGACTAACCGGTGTCTGTATGTAGCCTCGCTACTTTTATAGCCTCGCTACTGTATATGGCCTGTCTTTTTACTGTTGTTTTATTTATTTTCCTACCTATTGTTTACCTAAAACCTTTTTTTGCACTATTGGTTAGAGCCTGTAAGTAAGCATTTCACTGTAAGGTCTACACCTGTTGTATTCGGCGCACGTGACAAATAAACTTTGATTTAATTTGTCACTATTGAAACATAGTTATAGTTACAGATGAAAATTTCTGGGATTTTGGTGGTCTTCCTAAACCAGGATTCAGAGAAGGCTAGGACATCCGGGTTGGCAGTCTCTATGGGGGTGCCACAGGGTTCAATTCTTGGGCCGACTCTCTTCTCTGTATACATCAATGATGTCGCTATTGCTGCTGGTGATTCTCTGATCCACCTCTACGCAGACAACACCATTCTGTATACTTCTGGCCCTTCTTTGGACACTGTGTTAACCCTCCAGACGAGATTCAATGCCATACAACTCTCCATCCGTGGCCTCCAACTGCTCTTAAATGCAAGTAAAACTAAATGCATGCTCTTCAACCGATCGCTGCACGCACCTGCCCGCCAGTCCAGGATCACTACTCTGGACGGTTCTGACTTGACTTAGAATATGTGGACAACTACAAATACCTAGATGTCTGGTTAGACTGTAAACTCTCCTTCCAGACTCACATTAAGCATATCCAATTCAAAATGAAATCTAGAGTCGGCTTCCTATTTCGCAACAAAGCATCCTTCACTCATGCTGCCAAACATACCCTCGTAAAACTGACTATCCTACCGATTCTCGACTTTGGCGATGTCATTTACAAAATAGCCTCCAACACTCTACTCAACAAATTTAATGCAGTCTATGACAGTGCCATCCGTTTTTGTCACCAAAGCCCCATATACTACCCACCACTGCGACCTGTATGCTCTCGTTGGCTGGCCCTCTCTTCATACTCGTTGCCAAACCCACTGGCTACAGGTCATCTATAAGTCTTTGCTAGGTAAAGCCCCGCCTTATCTCAGCTCACTGGTCACCATAGCAGCACCCACCCGTAGCACGCGCTCCAGCAGGTATATTCGACTGGTCACCCCCAAAGCCAATTCCTCCTTTGGCCGCCTTTCCTTCCAGTTCTCTGCTGCCAATGACTGGAACGAACTGCAAAAATCACTGAAGCTGGAGACTCATATCTCCCTCAGTAACTTTAAGCACCAGCTGTCAGAGCAGCTCACAGATCATTGTACCTGTACATAGACCATCCAACTACCTCATCCCCATACTGTATTATTGATCTATTTTGCTCCTTTGCACCCCAGTATCTCTACTTGCACATTCCTCTTCTGCACATCTATCACTCCAGTGTTTAATTGCCATATTGTAATTTCTTCGCCATTATGGCCTATTTATTGACTTACCTCCCTTATCTTACCTCATTTGCACATACTGTATATAGACTTTTTCGACTGTATTATTGACTGTAAGTTTGTTTATTCCATGTGTAACTCTGTGTTGTTGTATGTGTCGAACTGCTTTGCTTTATCTTGGCCAGGTCGCAGTTGTAAATGAGAACTTGTTCTCTGTCTGTCTGTACTGGGTCTGAAGTTCAAATGTATGCAGATACAGTGATATATGTGCATGCAAAGAGCAAACAACAAGCTGCACAATAACTCACTACTGTAATGGTCCAGGTTACAAAGTGGCTCACATTTGCATCTCAATGGGAAAAAAACTGTTTGCATGTTCTTCACAAAGAGGGCAACAGATGCTACTGAGCCAGATGTCTATGTGCCAGGGGAGAAGCTCCAGGTGGTATCTGATTTTAAGTACCTTTGCATCATACTTGTTTCCAACCTCTATTTTACAAAGCATGTGAAAAAGGTAATTCAGATAACCAAAATTCAACTTAGCTAATTTCCGATTTATACGAAATTGTTTGACTACAGAAGTAGCAAAACTGTACTTCAACTCTATGATACTCCCCCACTTAACATACTGCTTGACTAGTTGGGCCCAAGCTTGCTGTACAACATTAAAAACCTATTCAGTCTGTCTACAAACGGGTTCTCAAAGTGCTTGATAGGAAGCCCAATAGCCATCATCACTGTTACATCCTCAGAAAGCATGAGCTCCTGAGTGGGGAAAATCTTGTACAATACACTGACGCATGTCTTGAATTCAAGATCCTAAATGGCCTAGCTCCCCCTCCACTCAGTATTTTTGTTAAACAGAAAACCCAAACATATGGCAGCAGATCCACAAGGTCTGCCATGAGAGGTGACTGTATAGTTCCCTTAAGGAAAAGCACCTTTAGTAAATCCGCTTTCTCTGTGAGAGCTTCCCATGTCTGGAATACACTGCCATCAGACACACAACTGCACCACATATCACACTTCACAAAATGCACGGAGACATGGCTAAAGGTCAATCAGATTTGTGAACATAATCCCTAGCTGTGTATTGCCGCTTTCCATGTTGTCTGTAGCTTGTGAGGTGTTGAAACACTTTGTTGCTTTTATGAATTTTGTCTTGCTGCTTTTTGTTCTATGTTGCTCTGTCTGTATGCTACGTCTGGCTTGTCCTATGTTGCTCTGTCTGTATGCTATGTCTTGCCCTATGTTGCTCTGCGTGTGCTCACTGCTCAATGATTGTCTATATTGTAATTGTTTTTAATAACATGCCCAGGGACTGCGGTTGAAAATTAGCCGGCTTGCTAAAACCGGCACTTTTACTGAAACGTTGATTAATGTGCACTGTCCCTGTAAAAATAAAATAAACTCAACTAGCCTACCTGGTTAAATAAAGGTGAATAAAAAATAAATTAAAAAGTGTGACACCGAGAGAATGAAAAACAGCGTCTATCTCAAGGCCATCAGACTGTTAAATAGCCATCACTAGGTGGCTTTCACCCGATTACGTATCCCTGCACCTTAGAGGCTGCTGCCCCATATACAGTTGAAGTCGGAAGTTTACATACACCTTAGCCAAATACATTTAAACTCAGTTTCACAAATCCTGACATTTAATCCTAGTAAAAATTCCCTGTCTTAGGTCAGTTAGTATCACTTTATTTTAAGAATATGAAATGTCAGAATAATAGTAGAGATAATGATTCATTTCAGCTTTTATTTCTCACATCACATTCCCAGTGGGTCAGAAGTTTACACACACTCAATTATGTAAGGTATTTGGTGGCATTGCCTTTAAATTGTTTAACTTGGGTCAAACGTTTCAGGTAGCCTTCCACAACCTTCCCACAATAAGTTGGGTGAATTTTGGCCCATTCCTCCTGACAAAGTTGGTGTAACTGAGTCAGGTTTGTAGGCCTCCTTGCTCGCACACACATTTTCTATAGGATTGAGGTCAGGGCTTTGTGATGGCCACTCTGTCACGTTCGTCGTAGTGAGGAGACCAAAGCGCAGCGTGATGTGAATACATATTTTTAATAGAAGACGACTGAACACGAAGAACACTAAACAAACTAACAAAATAACAAAACGAACGTGAACGCTATAAACAATGAGTGCATACATGCAACATCACATAGACAATAACCCACCAAACCAAAATGGAAAATGGCAACCTAAATAGTTAGGCGCACGTTAGGCATGCGCACGTTAGGCCTCCTCCCCCCACTCACCTCAGGGCGAGCGGGGGGAGGAGGAACAGGGCATACTGAACCCTGGAGGTGCACTGTAGGCCTGGTGCGTGGTGCCGGAACTGGTGGTACCGGGCTGAGAACACGCACCTCGGGGCGAGGAGGAACAGGACGTACTGGACCCTGGAGGCGCACGTTAGGCATTGTGCGTGGTGCCGGAACTGGTGGTACCGGGCTGGGGACACGCACCTCAGGGCGAGTGCGGGGAGGAGGAACAGGGTACACGGGACCGTGGAGACGCACTGGAGGTCTAGAGTGTATAGCTGACACAACCCGTCCTGGCTGGATGTTTATTTTCGACCCTGCATTGCTGGCACAGGACGTACTGGGCTGTGCAGACTCACCGGAGACACAGAACGCAAAACCGGCGCAGGATATCCTGGTCCAAGGAGATACACTGGAGACCAGGATCGCTGAGCCGGCACCCTCCTTCCTGGCTGGATGCTCATTCTAGCCCGGCCAATGCGAGGAGCTGGAATAGAGCGCACCGGGCTAGAATAGCGCATTGGAGACACCGTGCGCATCTCTGCATAACACAGTGCCTGACCAGTTACACGCTCCCCACGGTAAGCACGAGGAGTTGGCCCAGGTCTCCTACCTGACTCAGCCAATCTTCTCGTGTACCCCCCCAAAAAAATCTTGGGGCTGCCTCTCGGGCTTCCATGCTAGCCGCGTACCTTTATATCGTCGCCG